>NW_022196898.1:100299547-100325060 GCF_008632895.1 Mastomys coucha | reverse complement strand
GGGGGGGGGGGTCACTGGCTCAACCAATTAGATAGGATAGGTGGCCAGTCGGTGGTGGTGCACACCTTTAATCCCAGCACTTGGGAGTCAGAGGCAGGTGGATTTCTGAGTTTGAGGCCAGTCTCAGAGTGAGCCAGAGCTATACAGAGAAACCCTATCTCGAAAAAGAAAAAAAAAAGATAGGATAGGTGACAGAGACAAAGACAGACAGACAGACAGACACAGAGACAGAAACAGAGAGAGTGCCTGGATGCCACAGCAGGGAATGAGATTCAGGGAGGGTGAAGTCAGAAATGTGCTGCATTCTCCCAGGAAGTGTGATGAGGAATGAAAGGAGAGAGGAAGACCGGCTGCCTTTATAAGGAGACATGCTAAGAGAATTCTCTTTGTGAGATGAAGGACACTTGAGCGTATTATTTTTAGACTGAAGAAAAGTAGCTTCCGTGGAAGCAAAGGGAGATGATTGAAGATGAGAGCACAGAGCAGAAGGAAAGGATAAATGGAATGACTCTCCAGAGAGCCCGCCTGCATCATGTGCCTCGCTAAATAAACGTGGGCTCATCCCTGCCTCATCCCCAACACCTTTGATTGGAAGGGTGCTTTAAATGTGTATACAGTCTCCTCTGCCCCAAGTCAAACACACCCAGTCACTGCTCTGCGCAGGCCATATGTAAAGCTGCCTACACTGTGGGAGCTACTACCAGCCGACAGCGGCAGATACCACCGCATACCAACAACTCGGAGCACAGGGCTGAATCCTAGAACAATTCCTGGGACTTGTGACAGGTTGTGTCTCCTGTACCACAGCCCTGAGAGTGGATGGATAGATAGTCACCATGAGTGGACCCCCTCATTACTGAGACACTGCCTGCCTAATTATGCTTAACATTTCAAACATTATTAATTTTTAATTGTTTACATTTCATTATCTGCATTACTTAAGCATCCAAACTCCACAGCTAATGTTCTTGATGAAATATTTACTAAACAATCGGCCCTCCTGGATTCCACAGAGCTAAGTGCCTCCTCTGGAGGGGCTTCTCTCCCTGATAGCACGCTGGAAGGGACAGGAGGCTGGGTCACACCCCTGTCATCTCAGAGACACCCTGTCAACTCTAACGAGATGAGTCACACTGCCCTGCATTAGCATGAGTGAGTTGAGTGCCGTCTCTCATCCCACTTCTCTTCTGTTGTGTCTGGGGAACACATTGACATGGAGCTAATGCCAGCAGTGACAAACATTCCGGGAGATGAAGGGGCAGGGGCATCATAAGAACTAAGCCTAGTTTCCACAAGCAGTAGTCACTTGCTTTACCGGTCAGTTCAGCCAGTGAGAAAGCCTTCTACAGGGGAGATGCCAAGGAAACCAGGGAATTCACCTCTGTGTCTTAGGACCAGTAACTGAGAGATGAATGTCCCTTATGCATGATAGAGCCAAGGGTCAACAGGATGTGAGCTGATGTCAGCTGACTTCCAGGAATGGAGATGGAATAGATGTATCTGTGTGCACATGTGTTGTGTATGTGATGTATCTGTGTGCACATGTGTGGTGTATGTGATGTATCTGTGTGCACATGTGTATGTAATGTATCTGTGTGCACATGTGTATGTGATATATCTGTACATGTATGTTATGTATGTGATGTATCTGTGTGCATATGTGTATGTGATGTATCTGTGTACATGTGTGTTGTGTGTGTATTATACTTGTGTGCACATGTGTCGTATATTAGTATCTATTCATGCTCAGAAGGCCATCCTCTTGTCATGAATCACATGACTAGTGAGAAGACTATGTGATCCATACATTACATAGTAGTAGCCTCAAGTGAGGGATCTGGATTAGACCTTCGGTCATTCCTCAGTATTTGCTGATCACCTGTATATGATGAGCTTGGATGACCCGTGGGAGACTAATGCTTCCTGGGGACAGAGATGCTACATACATGGAACTGGCAGTTAGTGTAAGACTGCCTAGAAACTAAGTCACAGGACGTGAGCTGAAGGACTATGCACAAGTTGCTTAACCACCCCAACACTGAATGTCCTTATCTGCAAGATGGTATGACTCATAGGACCTTCCTCATGGGGTGCTTATGGCTAGTCCTCAGTTATGTGTGGGTATACGTGAAACCCTCAAATCAGAAGGTAGACACTGATCTCTGGCCTCCCCAGGCTGCTGTAGATTAGTTACATATGTATGGTTTCACTAATAACACCAGGGCCTTTTGCCTTTTGGGATTTTTTGTTTTGTTTTGTTTTGTTTTTGTTTTTGTGGGGGAAAAGGGGGTAAGAGCCCTAAATCTCAATGGCCAGTCAGCTTAGCTAAAGCCATGATCCTCCAGTTCAATTAGAGACCTGTGTCAAAAAATAAAGGTGGGATGCAATGAAGGAAAGACACTGTATATCAGCTTTGACATTCCACCCTAACATGTACACATGTGCACACATCACATATGTAACACATGTGCACACAAATATAACACATACACAATACATGTGCTCACAGATACGTCACATACACAACACATGTGCATACAAATATATACACATGCACACACAAACATAATATATACACAACACATGTGCACATGGATACATCATATACCAAAAACATGTGCACACAGATACAATACATACACACACATGCACATGGATACATCACATACACAGCACATGCACACATGGATAAATCACATACACAATACATGTGCACATGGATACATCATATACACAACACATGTGCACACAGACACATCTCATACACATACTGCTACACCTACCCACAAATAAATATAGACATGATATGGTGTACATCTTCCCTATGTAAAACTTGAGCCATAGAAAAAGAGGTCACTTACAGCTTGGGTAGTGAATGGTAAACCAGAAATGAAGCCTGGCCCATTGCCCAGGGAGAGCAGATCTGCACCACTCCAACCCCATCTCTGTCATTGCACAGGGAGAGCAGATCTGCACCACTCCTTCCTTGCTTCCTCCTCACTAGCTGTGGTAATGGGGCAGGTAATGGGGTAGACACTATCTCCTGCACGCCAGGTTCAGATAGTAGCTTGGAGCACACCAGTTTGCTTTCTCTGACTCCTAGTCTCTTCCTAATGAAAGTGAAGCTCACACACAGAGACTGTAAGCCTGACGCTCACACACAGCGACTGTAAGCCTGACGCTCACACACAGAGACTGTAAGCCTGATGCTCACACACATTTCCAGGACTGCTGTGGACTAATTATGGCTGTGTGGTAACTTTTGTATGCCACCTCAAAAAACTGACTCAGTGGGGGCATTAAATAAAAAGGTGCTGTCACTGAGTACAAGTTACCAGTTGGTGCTGGAGACAAGACACGCATGTGGCCATGCTGACAAATGTGAACACAGCAGCTTTGTGAGCTAGTGTGGAGGTCAGACTATAAAATGTCTTGGCCGCATCAGCCTCTTAAACACTTGCCATGAACTTTCTGAAACAGCTTGTGATGTGCTTGGCAGTTAGTGCTGAACATGATATGGGAAGCGTGGGGGGGAGGTTCAGCACCTCCTAAAAGGGGTGAGAGCTCATCTCTCCACCATGTGCTTTCCCATGCTGGGCACACATCGGGTTCCCTCCACAGGCACTTTACTCGGAGAACACACAGGGTTCTGCTGGAAACCCACAAATGCAACTTCAGAATCTTGCTGTCATTCTTACTAGCTAGAGAGAGTTGAGAAAGAAAGATGTTCTGATTTCTAAGCCCCAGAACCTGCAAATATGACTTTATTTAGTCAAAAGATCCTTGCAGGTCTATCAAAGTTAAGCACCTTGAAATGAGATCACCCCATATTGCCTAGGCACAATTTGAGTCCGGTAGCAAATGCCCTTATAAGAGAGGGAAGAGAAAAATGGGTACGGAAAAGAACAGACCTTGGAAAGATAGAGGCAGAGATGCTGGGAGGCTGGGATTTCCTGGAACTACCAAAACCAAGAAGCAGCAAGGAAGGTCAGAACCTGTAGCCTTAGGGAGAAGTGTGGTACTTCCAGAAACTTCATCTCTGACTTGAGGTCTTCAGAACGAGAGAGCAAGTGTCTCTTGTTTTAAGCGACCTGACAGCCCAGGAAATAAATCCCCTTAACATTCATAAAGCAACTGTCCTCTGTGTAAGAACTAACAAGGGTAAAGTGTCTCCGGGTAGGGCTGAGGAACACTTTCGAGGCAAAGGGAGACATGCCTGACAATGGAGAGGGGCAATCGAGATGGAGACAGAGGTACTTGTTGCACAGCCGGGTGCTGAGATGAGACGCAGGTGCTCACATCTCCTTCTGTGAAGTGGCTTTGAAACTTCTCTGCTCTCACTACCTCTAGAGCAGCTGCCCCAGAGCCTAGGTCTAGACAGAGCACGACTTGAGATCCACAGCAGCTGACTTACCCAGGCCTGGTACAAACACTTGGCAATCAGATGAACCACCCTTTTAAAAGTTCCGGCGGGGCCACCTTCAGTTCTGTGAAGAGTGACTCTCCTATCTCCCTGAAGTTATAACAGTGAGCAATGGCCTCTCAGAGAGAGCTTGACAGGCAATACCAGGTGGCTTTTTTACCATGTGATCCCTATCCATGGCACTATTTATTGAGGACTACTGCTCTAAACATGTTCTGAGTATTAACTTCTTCTTCATATTGGCCTGAAAATACTGCTGCTTTTTTCCATCTTGTACATGAGAAAACTGAGCTAGAAGACAGGTTAGTTAATTTCCCCCATTTTCAGGGCTCTTATTAAAGAGGTAGAGATGGAGTTCAAACCCAATGTAGCTCTGAAGTCTGTAGTCTTAACCCATTATGCTGAATCATCTCCCTGGATGCACACCCACATGTGCTGTTAACATATTTGTGAGTTATATGTTCACCGCCTCCCCCCCAGCGGCCCATCTGCAAGCATCTAGGTTATTTGACCATAAGTTCTGACCTCTCTACTACTCAGGGCGATACTTCAAGAACAGCCGAAGAGAGGGGACCCGCATATTAAAATAGCACTGACATGACACTGAGACAGTACATTTGACTGAGTTGAAAGTGCAGCTGACTAGGAAAGTATTTAGCCAAGCTGTCCTTCTGGGCCCTGAAGAATGAGGCCCAAGCACACTCACTTCTGCCACAGAGCTTGCACTTCTCAAATATTTTCAAGGTCATTTGGATTCTCTCTACCCAGAAGTCAGTCCTTGGTTACAATCCAGGGAAGAATCAAGCTAATTTCCCCATATCAACAGACATAAAGTCATGGTGAGCTGTGGACTAGAATATTTTTTCCTGATGCTCTAATATGGAAAATTGAGTTTTGAGCTCAGTATTGTGACAAGGTAATGTGTCTAATTCATAGAATCTACTGATAGGACAGGAATGCCTGTGAGTAGCCAGGGTTCAGCGAGTTCTCATCTCAGCCACGTGGGGTTTCTCTGGAGTGGAAAAAAAAAAAACAAAAACAAAGCCTGAATGTCACATTCTTTAAGGTGAGGTTTGCACACTTCACACAAAGGAGAGCAGTAGGCCCAGCAGGTGATTTATTTATTGGTCATGTGCTGAGCAGCACAAGGCCCCAGAGGTGGACAGATCAAAAGAACAGAGGGGACCATGCTCCTGGCATTGGTCCTGTCACCCTGAGGCTGCCCAAGGCAATAGTTTTCATCCTCGTAGAACACAGAGGCACTTCCCCTGATATTCGGTGCCCGAATCTCAAGCAAACAGTGCCTGGGTTCTGTCTGAGAACACTAGCAACAGCTCCTTAGCAAGTGTTTTCCCTCCCTAAAAGACAGAAAGAGCAGGCTACGTTATCACGGTGAATAGTGTAAGACGAAATGAAGCTAAGAGATGTGATGAGCATCAAGATGCTGTATGGAAAAGAGGAAGTGTTGCTTGGTGACAGATCTGTGCTTAGTCAACACAAGGGAGATGAGATCAGATGTGTTTGCCGCACAGAGCACGTGTGAGCTGGCTCCTGGAGCTCCCGTTCTTATAGCAACAAGTACTGACCCATAACCCCGCCTTGGTCCGAGAATTAAATGGACACAGGAACAGAGATAATGGGTCCATTCATTCACTGTAGCCTTCCCAGTGTCTTGAGCAGAATCTAGCCTTGTGTTCAGCATGGGTTGACTGCAATGAACACATGCATGAATAAATTAAAGAATTGAAATCTGGAGAATGAATCAATTTCTTAAGATAGGCCATCACTTTCTATAAAGCAGCTTCCTTGAGAAGGGGCAGATCTGAAGATTAACATTAACAGACTTTGCCAGTTTGGCATCCAATCCGAGGACATTGCTTTCCCATAGAAGTGTCTCTGTGTGCCCCTCCACCAGCTTTTCTTCCCAGGTTTCCGTATTAGATCCACAGTTATAACATTTTGTGGCCAGAATTCACTGGAGGAATTTGAGGTTTAGCAACTAAGTAACAGCCAGTTAGGCAAAGGCCAGATCATCTTGAGAGATGTAAGATGTTGATTGTGAAGACAGTCGATCCCACTGATGTCTTGGGGATACTGGGCAGCTCGGTGGCTTTCTAAGAGGCTTTCTTAGAAAGTTGAGGGTAAGTCTACAGTTTGTCCTCACACAGTAGGGCTTCGATGGCAATACCAACGTCACTGGGGATATGTCTGTGCAGTGGGTTGTGTATATTGAGTGTCTGTGAAATCTCCCTTGGGCATGGGCCTGGCCCCGACACTCTAAAATGTCAGCTGGAACTCTTGTGCTTTTCAGGTGATGCCTGGGGTGACGTCTGTGTGGGCAAAGGAAGAGGACTTGTAAGCTGTGCTCGGGTTAGAGATGTAGTGCGGTTTGTCGAGTGCTGGCCTTGCATGCGTAAGGCCCTGACATTGATCTCTAGGACCACATAAAGCAAGGTGGGAAGTCCCACACCTGGAACCCCAGTACTCGGGAGGTGAAGGCAAGAAGATCTGCAAGTTCGAAGCCAGCCTAGGCGATACACGATTTTCAAAACAAGGCTGCAGGGAGGCAGTGTTTTGAACAGACCAGAAGAGTGACAGAAACTGGAAAGAGTCAGAACATAAAAGGAAGCGTGGTGGCCTGGCCTGCAGACATGAGCCCGAGTTCTCAATCACTCACTGTTGCCTGGTTTTTGAGTGAAATGTTTCTATACTTTGTAGACGTTAATTATCTACTCTGTGGAAAATAAGTAATGCCCAGTCCCACATGTCTAAGCTTGATTTACTGTCTCGCCATCTTCTTAATTTATGGACAATATTTCGTCTCCATTTCCAGGAAATACAATGCTCCTGGACTCTGCTTGCCATGCGGCAGTCCAGCAGTGCACTCGGCTCCCTGGCTCAGGGAGACCTGATTGGTAGAATCCCCTGAAGCCTTCCAGGCCTGTGGCAAGTAACTTTCTTCTTGACAACTGATCTTTGCTCCCAGCTCCACTGGTCCTACCAGAGCCCTGTGTTCGCTGCCTCTTACTGCCAGAGGAGAATAGCCCTTCCTCTGGGTGGAATGATGCTTGGGAAACCATTTAGGTAGTCATGAAGAAGAAATAGCCTTTTACTGTTGTTTGTTTATTGATTCCTGGAATGAGGCTGAGAAACCCATGCTCCATTTTTACTGTAAATACTATTAATCCAGAGATGGGCTCTCAGTTCACCGAAATGATTGATTTGAATATAAATGAGCTAATAAGCAGAGCTCCATCCAGACGCAGATCAACAACAAAATTACCCAGGTTCTATTTAGAAGGCTTTAAACAGAAGCCGGCATTCTCACTGCACAGTATGGAAAAGGAGTGGAGGCTGCATCCCTGCATCACTCCTCAGTGATCCTACCCTAAGCCTCCACATCATTACTGACTCATTCATTCATTCATTCATTCATTCATTCACTTGTGATGTCATCCTTCAGGCAGCTGACCCCTTTCTTCCAAGAGTCCCAGGACCAACATGTTATTATAAGTAAAAGGTTTTCCCCTCCCGAGAAAAAAAATCAGGTCGACTTTTCTATTTGATAAAGTAGACAAAAGAGTTCTGGTGAGAGAAGAGTTGAGAGGTCTGGCTTCCAATCTACATAATAATTCAGCTGAATTTAAGGGTGTCTTTTGCATTTTGCATTAGCAGCAAGTAATTACCTCCAAATAGAATGAAATGAGGGTCAAGAATGGCTCGGAGTGATGCAGAGAGAGCGTTACTTGGTTTATTGAACACGCTAATACAAAGCTGCGTTTGGAAGACTCAGACAAGGAAAATCCCTCAACCCAAATTGCCTCGTGAGCCTTTTCTGCAAGAGTGGTCCAGAGTGGCTGCTGGGCAATAAACATTTCAGTCATAGTTATTAGTCTTAACATTTTAAGTAATTCAAAAGATTGTGGGTATGTGCTCCTGTGTGTCTAGGCGTCTTGAGCAATAGGCACAGTCTGTCATACGTGTAACTCGTCTCATCCCAAATGCATTTACCCACTGCTGAGCAGACTGCATACCTTACCAGAATATTACAGAATTATCACACATCAATTACAACAGTTTTACATGTGAAAGCACTGAACAACTCCAATTTTATAAAATATTAAGCTGAGGAAGCTTATTTACCACACCAATTTCTATTAACACCTCATCAGGGGTCATTCTAGGTTTCTTGGGTCATGATTCAAGGTGAAAACAATGGCTCACTTGTTAATAGCAGGTTAACCTAGAGAATGGAAATGAAACCAAGTTTAGAATGCACAAACTTTCTTTTAAAGTATTCCGTCTGGAGGAGTGTTTGGCCTGTATCTATGTCTGTGTGCCATGCATGTGCCTGGTGCCCACAGAGGCCAGAAGAGGACATTGGAACCTCTGGAACTGGAGTTACAGAGGGTTGTAAGCCACTGTATGAGTGCTGGGAACCAAACCCAGGTTCACTGAAAGAGCAACAAGTGTTTTCAACCACAGAGCCATCTTTCCCGTTCCAGAATTTATTAATTTTTTTATTTCATTATAATTACCCAAAGTTTGGGATGAATGCATTTTATACCTCCAGATTAAAAATAAAGTAAAAGGCCGGGCGGTGGTGACGCACGCCTTTAATCCCAGCACTTGGGAGGCAGAGGCAGGTGGATTTCTGAGTCTACAGAGTGAGTTCCAGGACAGTCAGGGCTATACAGAGAAAACCTGTCTCAAAAAAAACCAAAATAATAATAATAATAATAATAATAATAATAATAATAATAATAATAATGTAAAAGACCCTGGCCTAGGAGCAATGACTTGTAGCCCTTTAAAATACCTCTACTATATCTGGAAATAGCAAAAGTTAATCTCTCTGAATTAACTGAAATGCTGAATTTATCAAGTTTGAATTAGATCAGGGTTACTAAAAGAGCTTACAGTACTAACAGTTTACAGTGCATAACCGTCCAGTTTTTTAACCTGCCATTAAAGTTTCGTTTACATCCTTAAAACTTCTTCGAGTATACACCTGAAGAGAACAGAAATCAGAGAAGCTCAGGACTTCAGGGAACGCCAAGCAGAATGGAGTGTAAGTGGACATACTCACTTCCCCACCAGCCATCTGCACAGTGCATTGACACTCCCAAGCCCGACAGCCAAGAGGACACAGGTGTCAGAAGCCAGCCTCTGGCTGTCCTCAGATGAGGTGGGTTTTGGAGATGAGAATAAAAAGCCAGGGTGGGATAGGTAATGATTCAGTTACAAATAAGGCCCAAGGAGTTGAGTTCTCTTTTCACTTTAAGACCAGAATGCATCAGACAGCCCTTTCCCATACAGTAGCCTGTGAGGTTGCTGTGGAAGAGCTAGACATTAGCACCAGGAATGCCAGCAAGCCCAGGTTCATAAGTGACTTATGACACTCATTCTCCCAGTCTACTGATGGGGGAGCAGCTCCGTCACCTGACCCCACATGAGCAAGGGAGATTTCAGGGGGATATAGAAGATTTGACAGTTACCAGGCTCCGCCATGGGAGACTTCCTGACTCCCCTGTGCTCAGCCTGCCTCAGCACCCAGGTGTGTTCCTCCCTCAGGCCTACACTGTGGGCCTCAGACCCTGCAGCAGCCATGTCTCTCCAAAGAAAAGAAAATTCCAGAGAAAAGGAGACAGAAGAAGAACACTGGCTTAGGAGACAGAAGAGCACTGGCTTAGGAGACAGAAGAAGAGCACTGGCTTAGGAGACAGCAGAAGAACACTGGCTTAGGAGACAGCAGAAGAACACTGGCTTAGGAGACAGAAGAAGAACACTGGCTTAGGAGACAGAAGAGCACTGGCTTAGGAGACAGAAGAAGAACACTGGCTTAGGAGACAGAAGAGCACTGGCTTAGGAGACAGAAGAGCACTGGCTTAGGAGACAGAAGAGCACTGGCTTAGGAGACAGAAGGAGAACACTGGCTTAGGAGACAGAAGAGCACTGGCTTAGGAGACAGAAGAGAGCACTGGCTTAGGAGACAGAAGGAGAGCACTGGCTTAGGAGACAGAAGGAGAACTCTGGCTTAGGCACAAGGCCCCAAACAGAATTGCAAGTTGGACTTCACCCTGGACTTCTGCTGAAGAGCAAAAAGTCAGAGAAAGAAAAGCACAGGCGTGACAGAACTACTGAATTACAAGTCTGTGCTTGCTCTATTGAAATAAGAATAAAAACGAGAATATATTTCTCACCCTGCTCGCCTTTCCTGTGCAAGTGTGAGAGAGTAGGTTCTCCACAGGCCTGATCATCATGTCTTACTCCAACTGCTGAACCACTTCATGTTCTACTGCATGTTCTGTGACACGTAGTCACCGACAGACATGACACCTTCTGGCTCATGCAACCAAGTCATCCATCCAACCAACAAGCCTCCCAAGTGCCAGGCCTCATGCTGACTTGTTCCCGGGGCTGTCTTCTCACAGAGCTGGTGCCTAGGAAGGGACTTCTGAGTCATGACAGGTCCATTTCAGGAAACACAACCACGCTCTTTGGATCCCACGTCCTGAGGTGTGGTGCTGAGCACGCCCTCGCGCACAAGACAAAAGGACCCCAAAGCACCAAAGCTCCTGGGCTGGGACTCAGCAGCATCTTCAGGACAACAGCTTTGCTATTCGCACACGAGTGAAAGTTAGGACAACGGCTTTGCTATTCGCACACGAGTGAAGAGTTAGAAATTGTGTTCCTTTCCCAAGCTCCCTTTAGCGCTTTCCCCGACAGTCCTGGCCAACTAGACCTTATTTCAGAACTGGGAACCTGGAGAAGGGTAATGTTCTGTGTGCTGCCTGCTTGGGGCTCACTTTTGTCTTTGTCCCTTGTATGGTCCTGGGGAAGGTGACACATTTTCAGCTGGGATTCCAGAACATGTGCTGCCCACACCAAATTCTACTTCTAACTCTGTGACCTTGAAGCTGTCCTCTGGTCTCTCTGAGATGAAGTTCCTCATGTGTAAAATCAAATGTTTAGACTAGACAAGGGCTCTTCCAACTGTGACGCTGTGATTCTGGGCATCTGTGTCCCTGCCTCTGTAATTGAGGCCACTAGTCCTGTGACCTGAGGTGTCTGCAGGGAGGATGAGTTGGAGAAGTGTCACCAGGCTGGTCAGCTGGAGAGACGTCCCTCCCACTGAATCAGCTAAGAGAAAATCCATCAGGTGTGTCCCCTCTGCAACTCTCAGGCATTACATTTTCCTCTCAAAATGTCCAAGCAGCCATTGTGATCATAAACTGAAGGCCATAACCGTTCTATAGTCAGCATTTGCCAAAGTGCAGTGGCTCTATGTCTGTATTCACCAATACATTTACAAGATGGCTGAGTAGTCCACACTGAGCCTGAATCCATGTGTCTGTCACTGACAGCCCAGATCAGACTGAGGGACCTGACTAATACAGCACTGTGCAATCACAGACTGTAGAGGTGCAGAGAGGCTCAGCCCTGTCCCCAAGTCCATATCCATCGTACAGAACTAGAAAATCTGAGTAACCCAAGGTCATGTACACAGGGTCAAGGGCATGGGCATGGGCAGAGGTGAGAGAGATCTGGCACCTCTGACTCCCAGGCAGCTCCTCCACCAGGCTACACCAGACACTCATGGGCACACAGGGACGACCTAAAACTCTGTCAGCATAGTGGTAGATAGAGCTGATGATTATCACTGTATACACAGTACAGCTGTGCTATGTGTACTTCACACAGGTTGTAGTTCATCGGTTACATCTGTAGCTCTTTAGTATTATTCACAACTACAGACAGGAGGACAGAGGATGCAAGAGATAACTAACATTCTTTGATGATAGATTATTAGACTAATCTACTGAGCCAGACCTTTTAAGGCCTGTACTGTATACAGGCAAGAAATTAGTGACTCTGATAAAATTTAGAGCTAAATCTCCTCCCAAAGAAATGACAGTGTTATATGACGTAAGCGGCAAACATGTGGTGAGGGAGACACAGAACCGGCAAGCACACGGGCGAGGGAGACGCGGAACCGACGTTAGGAGATAAGGCAGCATTGGGAGCTGGTGATGGACAAGACAGAAGAGGAAAACTGGGATGGGTCTTAAAACACTAGGCTCAGAGGTTAATTAAAACTAGGGTTGAAAGGTCAAAATGAGTTCGAAGATTTCAAACCCCGTGACAGGGGAGGGGTCACATAAGCTGAGGAGGCTGATGCAGCTGGATGTGGGGACAGAGAAAACAAACGTGTAGTGTTAGAAAGAGATGGATAGGATCCTCTTATGAAGCATCTTCCAAAAAGAAATGTCTTGCTTCACTGAGCCATACAGAAAGGACCAGGAGACCATCAGCACACTGGCTAGAAGCACGGGTGACCATGGGAGCCAGGGGAAGCCAGCAAGCTTCCCTGTGCAGCCTGTGGGGTCAGAGTGGTGACAGGTTGCTGGATCAGGAGTACAGAACTCTTGACACGCCATGGTCAAAGCTGCCTGTCTCGCACACAGCGTTTGCTAATGGCAGAGCACTGACTGTTGCTGAGTACAATGGGTGCCCCTGAAGGAAGATGGCAGGGTCAAGCCAAGAGCCAGTGTGACACTCAGGCTTTCAATAATTGCTGCCTTTAAAATGTATATTTATACACGACTACGTTTCTCTCAAATTTTACTGAAGATTGCCTACAGTGGATAAATAACAACAATATGTACAGTGTTCTTCGTGATAAAATCTTCTTGGTGCCAGAAGTGTGTGTATGTGTAAGTGTGTGTGTGTGTGTGGTGTGTATGTGTGTGTGGTGTGTGTGTGATGTCCCTCTTGTCCTGTTTTCTAATCTTCTTAGGAGCAATGGCTAGATGTCTGTCTGCCAGTCAGGAAGAGGGTTGTTGTCAGAAATGGCAGCTACTGTCTTCTTGATCCTGGGCTTCCCAGACAGACCTGGTACAATGGAAAACAACTGCTGCTGATTAAGGCACACTGTGGTTTGTCACAACCGTCTGAGCTGACTAATTAATACATGCACCACGCAGACAATGTAAATAATTTCATGGCATACTTAACAGTAAAAGAACAATCCATTAGAAATGATGAGTTTTTAAGTATTTGTTTTCTGTATTTATTTGTTTTGTTTGGCTTTTTATTTTGTAGCAATTACAGATACATAAGAAATTGGAAAAAAAACTGCACAGAGTTTGCTCTGCCTTCCATCCATTTCCCCAGTGCTAAGAATTACATAGTCTGGTTATCTAACAGCATGGAAACCCAGCCTCTTCTACTCTATAAAACCGTAGAATTTTACTATTCTATATGCATTCATTTCTGAGGTGACGGTTGTGATGGCGTTGATAGTGCTGGGGGTGGGGGTGGGGATAGCATTGAAGATGGTGATGATGGTGATAGCGTCGATGGTGGTGGTGGTGATAGCGTTGATGGTGATGATGGTGATAGCGTTGATGGTGGTGGTGGTGATAGCGTCAATGGTGGTGATAGCGGTGGTAGTGTTGGCACTGGTAGCAATATGGTAGTGACAGAGGTAGTGGTGTGTGGTTCCGTGTGCAGACAATGTGACCATAAGGATACAGAGGTTCTTTGCCACCAGGAAAGGCATCTATCTTTCAAGCTTTTACTTTATGTCAGTCACCTCGTGCTTACCATCCTTTTATATTCACTATCTCTGTCGCTCTTTCAAGTTTATTTTGAAGCTGTTTTAAACATTATCTTGATTAGCCTGTGTTTTCCACTCACACAGCCTAGACTCATCTGAGAGGCAGTTTCAATGAGAGATTGATTGCCCTGGACAGACTGGGCCTCGTTATTAATTAAAGTAGGATAGCGTAGCCTACTGCGGGCAGTACCGTGACCAGCTTGTGGCCCTGGGTTGTCTTAAGAAATTTAGTTAACTGAGTGGTGAACCTACACAGAAGCCAGAGAGCAAGCCAGCAAGCCAGGTTCTTCTGCGGCCTCCCTCCATGATGGAGAGGCTGACCTGGACATATAAGCCAGAGAAACCCTCCCCTAAGTTGCTTTTGGTCACAACAGGAAAATGGAACTGTAACAAACAGAGGCAAGCATCACGTAAACTTTTGAGATTTGCCCCCATCCCTATTTTAGCCACTTTCTTGGCACTGTGGTAAATGCTAGAAGCCAGTCATTTAAAGGAGGAGTTTGTTTTGCCTGGCGGCAGCGTAAAAGACTAGCTGCCTTGACTCCCCGGCCTGTGATGCCATTGGACACCGTGACAGGAAGGTGTGGGCGTGGCTTTCTCTCCTCCAGTGCCTTTGTCCTGACTCCCTTGTATTCCTTTGTGATGCTGCCACCCCCACACAGGACAGGACTTTAGCTTTCATCAATCCTTCCTGCAAACACAGCGTTACCTGGTGACAGCTTTACCAATCTCTGTCTGCTTCCCAATCCATTCAGGTTGAATTCATTGCATGCACTCAAAGCTTCATCCACGTGGCTGCACAGAGACATGCCGTGTTACATGTAAGGTTTTGCCCACATCACTGCACGCGGACGTGCGGAGTCACATCACTGTCTCAAACTTTGTCTCACCTTCTCCTGACAATGGGCATTTGAGTTACTTCCGCGTTTTACGGTTATGATCACAGTTACCATAAGATGAGCATGCAAATTTTCTATAGATGCAACTTTTCATTTTTCTGGGATAAGTGCCCAAGAGTGTTTGGTGGGGTCATGTGACCAGGGTGAGACACCTTTCCTTGGGCCTCAGCACCAACCTTTCTGACACCCTTGCCCAGCCGTTGCTGCTCCTACCTTATTATTTATGTCATTCTGTGACTGGCACGGGCATCTTCTTGTGGTTTTAATATGTGTCCCTATTGGCTAATAAGGCTGGGCATCTGTCCTTGCCTATGTGCCTTCATCATGAAGACTCTTGCCCTGTTCTTTGCCAGTTCTCTAAGTGGATAGCTATTTTTGCCATTGGGTTTCAAGATCTCTTTATATTTTCTGCATTAAAGAAAAGTTCCGATACACCGTTTGTAAGTTTCCTATCCCAGTCTGTGCTAATATTGCATTCCTCTATGAGAGGTCTTGCTTCTTCCACTCCACAGGACTCACTAGTTTTTTTGATTTTTTTTTTTTCCTTTTATACTTAGTGTCATGTCTCAGAGCACCTCTCCTAGTTTTAGATGTGCAACATCTTAGCACATGGTTTCTCATGCAAGTTCTATATTTCTGTTTATATCCATGATCTATTTTAGTTACCTTTTTACTAAGTGAAAAGAGGTTTTCCTGTGTTTATAAATGATATTTTCAAATTTATTCTTTAAGATTTTCAAACATTTACTTTCAAACATTGTGTCTTTTGGTCATGTGCTCTCACCTCTACCCTCCCCCAACTCTCATATGAGGAGTTTCAAACTATGGTTTGGGGGAGTAGGAGTGGATGTTAAACTGTTCTAAAATAGTTACAAAGGTTATCTTTTCTCCATTGCGATTTATTTTACTTCTAATTTTTTTTACTTCTTTGTAAATGAGTCGTTTGTTCATTTAAACGACTGCCTCAGAATTCCTTAAACTTTAACAACAGTTCAGGTAGTCCAGGCTGGCGCCCAAGCACTGTGATATGTATGCTGTTGGTGAGGAGAGAAAGGATGAGGAAGCACTGGTGGTCAGCAGTGTTTATAAATGCTGACACAAGCAGTTCAGACATTTCATAACTAAAAGCAACAAGGCCTGTGGCTTTCCTATCGTCTTAGAGAAAACTGAGACCCAGGTCTGATGCTCACGCCTCACTCCCCTTAGGATGAAGGCAACAGGAGGTGAATGTGATTGGTATTATTAATTTGAGATTGATTCATTAATGAATACCTATCAAATTAGGTGGTTGGCCAGGGAAATTGGCAGAATCACCATGTCCTCTGTGGTCCAGTTGTACAGAGTCTAGATCTTGCCTCCACCGCTTACCAGCTCTGAGGAAATGCCTCACTCGCCCTAACTTAACCTCGGTGTGTTCTAGGCTCCTTAGTAAGGGGTACTGCAGTGAGCACAGGGGTCATGGGATACATCCCCAAAGAGTGCTGAGTCCTGTGCCAAGGTGGATCCTGGGAAGACGGCGCTGATGCTGTGACAACAGAGAGAAAGGAGAAGAAGGCCAGGCACTGTAATCAAAAGAGACAAGGGCAATGAAAATAAATTCTGCACTGCTCCTGGCAAGAGTAACTGATAGCTATTTCTATAGATACAGACTAGAGTAAGATCCACATGGCACAGACAGAGGCTTGGCAGCTCCCTCGGAGACCTGTCACCTGTCACATACATTATATACTGTCATGCCCACTTTGCACACAAAGCTGATTTGAATAGGTTTTAAAATCCACCTCCTACTCGAAGAATTGGTCACCAGCATCTATAGGTTGGTGATGGTGGTGATTTGATAAAGATCATGGCAAATTCAGTAGTTACAGGTAGTAACTGAGTAACTGCTATGAGGACTGTGTGAAGTTTAAAACTAGGGTCCCTACTCACCCCACTGTTTTTAAATGGATAAAATCCTGATAAAGTACTTAGAGAGCTAAAGTCCTAGGACTATGTCGTCAGCGCTAAAGGGTCTGCATTTGATTTTCAACTGTTGTTGTTCATCAAGTTTTGTTTGGGAAAAAGTTATTGCTAATCAATGTTTTGTGTAATGAACTCCATAAATCAGTGTTAAATAAACATTCAGACCCATTGGAGTCCTTTAGCTTTCCTACCTCACTTTTCATTTTCATCATAATGACTCAAACTGAGTATCTGTGTGATGCACATTAAATAAGCCTCATGAGTACATGTGTGTCTGTGTGTATTCATGTGCATGTGTGATCGCGCCTGTATGTGAGGAGGCCACGGATCAACACTCGAAATATTCATCTATCACTTCCCGTGTCTGAGGCAGCGTCTCACTGAGATTGAGGCTTTGTGATGGGCTGGTCTGACTAATCCATACCTTCAGGATCCCTCCAGCTGCAGCTTGCCTCATGCTGGGACTACAGATGCCTGCCACTGTGGGGGTAGGGGTGTCACCCTCAGCTTCTCTTGCTAGGCAACAACACTCTATTAACTTAGCCATTTCTTAAGAGGGCAAATACGTGTCTTAAAAGCACCGTATGGGACATTGGGTCTAGCCAATTTTGTTTAAGCATCACAAAGGCTGTAAGAGACAGGATGGGAATACGGACCCAGTGAGATTGGTTCAAGAGTCCAGTCTAGCAGGCAGCTTTCTGAGTAATGAACCCCAGCCCCTGTAGTCTCTCACAGCCACTGATATGTGAGTGAATACTTTCTTCCTCCCTTTGTCTCAAGCTTGGTCCAATAATGACTTTGTTCATATTTCATCCTCTGTGACATTGCTCAGCACCTCCTATGAATGGAGGACCCTTCTTATCCTTCCAGATCTTTCCATTCACTCGCTTCTGTGGAAGACCAAATGCATTCATTCCACATCTTCCCAGATGTCTCCCCAGTACACTGGAGGAGTCCCACAATAATGAGATGCATCTCTTTGAAGTAGGGAGGGGAGGGATGTGACTGAAAAACTTCTCTCTTGGTGCTGAGAAAGTGTTCTGAAGTCAAGATTGACGGTGGAGGCCCTTCAGGCCCAGCAGAGAACGTCTCTTGGTTAGTGGGTCTTCTAAACACTTTACTGCACATTTTATGTTTTAAAACCATAAGCATCGTTGTCAGCTCGTGGTTCTGAACTAACTCAAACCCACAGAACTGAAAGTGTTTCCACTGAGAGCTTTTTATCTTCAACCACGTGTCAGTTTCTGATGGCTTCTGCAGCAAATGCCCCACATCAGGTGACAGAAAGCAAGCCAGCCCTCAGTTTCTGAGCCTAGAGTTCTGAAACTGAGTTATGGCATGGCCCTGCCCTCTGGAAACTCTGAAGAATGCTTCTTTGCCTGCTCCTCAGTTCAAGTGGTGGCTGAGGGCTGCTCCTAGGCTTGTGTCTGCAGCCTCCGCAGCCTCTGCATCAAGTGTGCTCTCCCACGGCGCCTCTGTCTCCTCTTGTTCTAAGAAAGTCAACCAGCTCGTGTTTAAGGCCCTAACCCACACAGCCTTATTTTAATTTGGATTAAAATATCTTTAAAGAAGGTCACATTCTGCAGTTCTGGACAGGCATGACATTTTTGTGAAGAACATCGTTCAACCCAGCGCACCTGTAGTCCTAAATAGTCGTTGACATTTTGGCATATTTGTTTAATACATTCACCTACCCATCTATCTATCTGTCCGCCCATCTGTCCACCCATCTATCTATCCACCCATTCATAGCTTTGATTGCTACATCTGAAAGTAGTAGGCCTAAAAATCTCATCCCTGAGCAATTCCATTTGCTACAGCCATCAAGGGAAAAGACGTTTTTCTATATACCCAGTTCATTACAGCAGAACACTAACTGTGACACCATATTATCATCTAATACAGAATATTCAGGTTTCTCCATTTGAACACTTCTTAGTTGGCATGGCCTTCCCTTCCCACACTCAAAAATGAGGATTAAATGAAGAGATCAGATATTGTAGCTATTTCCTACATTTCCTCGCTCTATCATTTAGCTGAAAGAATAACTCTGCCTCTCCTCGTTTTCCAAGTCTAGAGCTTGTTTTAAAAGGCCACACTAGTTGTTGATCCTCAAGCTGTCTGGTTTTTATTTCATCATTACCTTCAGGATCAGCTATTTTGGAGGACCACTGTGTGTCCTGCCTCTTCCTCACGAGGCTCCTAACACTGCTTTGACTGTCTGTCTCTTCTGCTATATGAGATTCCTTGGTGCAAATACTGATGGATGTGTCTCTCCATCACAATGCACAGTGTTTCCTGGTTCTTTACATTCAGATTTCAGCTTCCCGTCTACCCTCTATTTGCCTTTATTCCATTCTGAACTTTTGAACTTCTGGTTAGAAGTAGTCTAAAATATTTCTGATTGCTTTGGTCTAGACACTTGACTGTGTTTAGGGATTGTGATAGAATCTTCTATGTAGCCGTTAGAGAGAAGACCGTGCGTCCGCTGACACAGTTCACTCTCTTGTTGTACTGTCTTATCCTGGCTTTGCGGAGGTGTCATGTGCTCTTTACCTCTGTCTTGCATTTCCCAGGCCAGCAGAAACAGCTAATGCTATAGGTCGAGACCCGCTTGGTTTTCTAGTTCAAAGCATTGTCTTCTACTGGCAGAGCAACGCTCACTTTCTTTAAAAGGGGTGGCACTGGGCTTGGAGAGATGGATCAGCTATCGCTATCTGCTCTCCTAGAGGACGAGGGTTAAAGTCCCAACCCCTATATGATGGCTCACAATCATCTGTAACTCTCGTTCCAGGGGACCTAATGCCTTCTTCTGTCTCGGGAGGCACTAGTTGACAGATATATAAATTGAGGCCAAGCCTGCTCATACTATAAAAATAAAACCTTTTTTTATTTCAAATGGATCGCACAGTTTTGGAGGTAGCACCAGGGATCGAACCAGGGCCTTGCACATTGTCTTCGGGCACTCCAGCACTGAGCTCTGGTGTATGTTGGTGTGGTGGTTGGCTGCTTGTCTTCTTTTGCTTTTCTGATAGAACTGCGGTTTCAAATATTGCTTCCGTCCTCTGTACCCCACCAAGAGTTTTTCTTTACCCTAGGCAGCTGCCTCTCCCAGTCTCCCATCTCTGCACTCTGCAGCCTCGCGTGCCACTCATGAGCAGTTTGGTTATCCATCAGTCTGTGGACCTGTCTTAGTCTTCTGTCATCTCAAGGGGCCTCCTGCTCTCTCTCATCCCTGAGCACTCTCCAGCTGGCTCTTACCTGCAGCAGGGCTGCTGTGCTGGCCCTGTAGGTTCCAAATCATTCCCCTACAAGTGGGGCATGATTTCAGTCTCCTAGCTACTTGGACGATGGGAATCGTGGGCAGTCTTTTTGTTACCTTTGTTCATCCTTGTAGGGTTTGAAGACACACATGAGAAAATACCCATATTTAGGCAATGAATAGGAACTTTGAGCCCAGATGTGTTTATGTATTTATTAGAACTTTTTGATGTTTTAATAGAAATGTAATTATCTATTTCTCATTTTAAATGATAGTATATCACTTTATCTTTTTTCCTCTCTCTCTCTTTTCCTGGCTTGATTTTTATTTTTAACTCTTTAATTCCCCTGCAGTCATTCCTTGGTTTATTCATACCTTCTGTTCTTGCCTATGGGCATAGGAGAACATAAGGAATCGTGGCCTATTTTACTCAAAAAAAAAAAGACAGATGCTTAGAAAAATGAGGGGGCAAGCTAAGGCTTTGTCCACACACTGTCCAAACAACACAGATGGTTTTTAAGAGCCATCGTAGACTAGGGAAGAGAAAAACTCTACTGCAAATGTCCAGAGGGGCTAGTCAGCCTCTTGACACCTAAGGCCCTTCCTCCCACTAAGGGTTTTTGGTGCTCTTCCATCTGGATGCTGCTCAGATTCCTTGGGGCGGCTCTGTGGGTCACAACAGTTTCCATTGCTTGCCTGAGCCCCAGTGGGTCACCTCAGTCTCCATTGCTTGCCTGAGCCTCAGTGGGTCACCACAGTCTCCATTGCTTACCTGAGCTCCAGTGGGTCACCACAGTCTCCATTGCTTGCCTGAGCCTCAGTGGGTCACCACAGTCTCCATTACTTGCCTAGCCCCGGACTCTTTATTACATTTTCTACTTTTCCTGAGCAGCAACTGCTCCCTGGCCTCCAGAGCTCCATCAGAGTCAAGCCAATGAGCTTCTAAAGATAGTTCAGTCCCTTTGAGAGCCCATGCTGAATTATGAGAAGTGTTGCATCAAAAGCAGTTTATAATCACGGGGAGATGCTTTAGTCGGTCATACAAGCATGAGGATCTGAGTTCGGCTCCACAGTACTCATGTAAAAACTCAGGTGTGGAGCCATACACCTCCGATCTTAGCACCCATGAGGCAGAGACAGGAGGATGCCTGGAGCCATACACCTGTGATCTTAGGCTCCATGAGGCAGAGACAGGAGGATGCCTGGAGCTTGCTAGCCAACTAATCTGATGTAATAGATGAACTCTAGGTTCAGCAAGAGACTGTCTCAGAAAATGATGCGAAGGGCAATTGAGAAAAGGGTCAATTCAACCTCCTACCTCCACAATCACTTACACAAATGTGTACTGTACACACACCTACACATATGCACACACATAGACACACACACACACGCATACACACTTGTGTGCACACACCCAGTCCTGCTTACTTTTTCTTAGAGATGAGTATTCTATTATGCTCTTAACAAACTGCCTCCCTTACCATGTTGTGTATGAATGCACCATACCCTCCCTCATCTCCAGGAAGGAGTGTCTCATTACAGAGGAAATGACCACAAGTCAACCCCAGCAGCGTGGAGCCTCTGTGAATGTAGGAACAAGATCTCTCCAGGTACCTAGAACAAAGACTGGCCTCCAGGAGACACTGAATAAAGATTTGTTGTTGCTGAGTGAAATGATTCCCAGGAAACAACTGATGTCTGGCAAATGAAGGTCTAAAATCCAGCAAACTTCAACCAGCCACCAAGGCAGATCAACAGCTGGCTGCTCTTTTAAAGTCAATTGTTTGGTAGGCTCTGACAAAGATGCTGGAGCAACTAAATAAATACACAGGCTGAGAGACAGGTAGAATAGCTAAGGGGGAGAGCTGAGGAAGAGTTAGGAAAACATGATGAAAAATTCAGAGCTCCTGGCTGGCTGGCTGAAAACAGTGCTCACTCCTGGTCACTGCCCTGCAGCTGGAGCGGAAAGAGACAGCTAGGAGGAGGGGGGCAGTGGGAAGCCGTACTCTCCAAAGCCAATGCCAGGCAGCTCCCAGGAAGGTCACAAATTTATTATGACCATCAAGAAGACTTGAAGAAACAACGTAATGACATATTCAGTGCTCAGAGGCTGCGTACGGTAGGTACGGTCACCTCCTTCAGTTTAACAAATGCTTGTTTACATAAAGTCGATGCTAAGGGGGAAACTGGGACAAAAGCAAATCCATGAAGCATTTTTATTTTCAACAGCAACTAAAAGTCCTAAAGGCATAAAGGGGTATAGGGCATTAAAGTTGCTATTTAAAGAGAAAGTATAGTTGAGTCTGTTAATGAAGTCACTCTCCTTATAGACTGTGCGCATGTGCATGCACATGTGCGCTAGCTAGAGAGCAAGCAGGAGCGCACACTTGAGTGCGCATGCACGCGCGTGCACACTTACAAGCACACATTTTAAAAAGCAAAGTTATGAAGCCGGTCAGTGGTGGTGCACACCTTTAATCCCAGTAATTGGGAGGCAGAAGTAGGTAGATTTCTGAGTTATAGGCCAGCCTGGCCTACAGAGTGAGTTCCAGTGCGGCCAGGGCTACACAAAGAAACCCTGTCTCGAAAAACCAAAAACAAACAAACAAACAAAAAACAAAAACAAACCCCACAATATTATTCTTTTGACAGTCTTCACAGTTCAGTCTGTTCTCACTTTCATGTTATGTTTTTAGTGTCTGCGTTTCAGCCAGTGAACTATCAACTCCTACCCCATCTTAACTGTTGACTCTCCGTCTCCACTGTCCATGCTGGCATTACATGCTGGCACGATACGTCTGGCTAAAATTATCATACACCACGTTGTATTTTAATTGACGTCTTTCTTCACTGTTTCAAAGAAACAGAAACATGGCTGCTCTCCCCACTCATTCACTCAGTGGTTCTCAACCTTCCTAACACTGAGACCAACCCTTTAATACCTCACGTTGTGGTGACCCTCCCCCCGCCCCCCCGCCACACACATCATAAAATTACTTCTGTTGCTACTTCACAACTATAATTTTGCTACCATTATGAATCGCCATATAAATATCTGGTATGTAGGATATCTGATATGTGACTCCTGTGAAAGGGTCATTCGAACTCCAGCAGGGTTATGACCCACAGGTTGAGAACCGCTGTATTAATGGATTTTATTGACTCCAAAAGTGAGTAGAGATTTAGAATTCCTACCAAACGCTTGAAGGGAACGCCTGAGCACTGGCCTGCAAGAGGTGCTTCTGTTATGCTTCAAACAGAGACGGGGATGAGACCGGTTCTCGAAGCAGAGCTCTTGGAACACACCCCATCCTCAGGTGGAAGGCGTGGTGAGATGTCTAGGTACAGGGTTGTGCGGGCTGCTGAGACAGGTCTTGGCAGTAGCTGTAAGTAATGCTGGTGACAGATCAGTGGCTTGCATGCGTATGTATTGGTGCTACAGTAAATGATCACGACCAAAGGGCCTTAAAGAAATATGTATTAAGAAATTAATAATAATAATAATAATAGTAATAATAATAGATAAAGAATGTTTACTACCTCCCAGTTTTATGAGAGTGATGGATATTTTACAAGTGACTTGGACTCACTGTCCCAGATCCTGAATCTTTGCTTTATAGCTCTATCCATAAAACCCCTCATTTCTTTTTAAATATATGTTAAGTTTCTCTCAGATATATTTGCCATACTTCGTACATCCAGTCCCTTATTCGTGAAATTTGGTATGTTTCTACTTACTTCTTCGTATAAGCATGAAATCACAGTGCATATGTCTCTTAGCATACGGCCATGTGTTCTCTACACCTTCCCGGAAAGTGTGATGCTGAAGATATGAGCTGGGTGCAGTTGAATTCCTGTTATCTGCCATACGCATTGCCCTGGTCCATTTTCCTATTATCAATATTTCACACACCTGCTCTCACCAATAACAGCTATTCCTTTTAGAATTCTGTCACTCTGGAACCAAGAACAATAGTGCTCTAAGCCTTTATATTTTATGTCTTGTTGCTAGTGCTAATGAGCATTTTTCTGAAGTGTAGGAGCTGAGTGTTCTGTAAGGCTGCGGGTCCCCACTGCAGTGAACCATGTAAGGCTGCGGGCCCTGCTTCTCAGGTTCTCATCCCTCCTTCACCCTTAGGACCTGCCAGGGACTCAACCCAAAAGGACCAGACCTTTGTTTATTTGTTTTCCAGTTGAAAAGAATCAGTTTTTACTTTTCCAATAGACTACCTTTGCTACATTTGTCTGTTTCTGATTTTGGTTGGCATACAAACCAATTTTCTTTATGTACACAGAATCTTTTTTGCAAGGTTCTTGGTATTCATTAAGCTTTGTTAGGAAACAAACAATGCAGCGTGCGTGCGTGCGTATATATTTACTTGGAGAGGATTAGCTCACATAGTCATGGAGACTGGCAAGCCTCCGGTCCCAGGCTGCCTAGCTAAACACCCACAGGGAGCCAATGCTGGAGCTTGGATGACTTCTCTCTTGCTCAGAGGTGGCGATGTGGACTTCAGCTAATGTGCCCAACTGCCTTAGGGAGGAGAAATCATTTTGTTCAGACACAAACGTTCCAAACAACGTTTGATCAAATATCTGGGCTCTATGACCCATCCAAATACTTTTCTCTGTGGTTTCTGGATTTTTGTGTCATTCAGAAAGTCATCTTCTACCTCAAAGTTGTAAGCAAAGCCTGCCATTGTGGCTTTATTCTTATATTTGTGTCTTTAACTCTATTTCATTTTTTCTTATGTAGGTAAACAGAAAGCCCTAGACATAACCACAGTCATCCAGTCTTCTGAGCTTAAGATACCAACCCTGCCTCACTTTCCCTGTGTGTGGTGTTATTGGAGGTGTGGCCTTGTTGAAGTGGGTGTGGCCTTGTGGGAGTGGGTGTGGCCTTGTTGGTGGAACTATGTGATTGGAGGTTTCAGAAGCTCAAGCTAGGCCTAATGGCTCACTGTTTCTTCCTGCTTCCTGTAGATGAGGAGCTCTCAGCTCCTTCTCCAGCATCACATCTCTCTGAATGCTGCCATGCTTCCTGCCATGATAATAATGAACTAAACCTCTGAACTGTAAGCCAGCCCCTAGTGTAAGTGTTGTCATTGTCATGGTGTCTCTTCACAGCAACAGAAACCCTAACTAAGACCTGGGTTCTAAGGTCCAACAGACATGGACAGCCATGATTTATGAAACACTGTAAGATGTATTCATTTCTGAAAACTAGTTCCTTCTCTTATTTTCTTTAACAATCTAAATTATAAAGGGAAAGTCAACTGATCTTACTGCAGAAAATGTGGTGTTTTTACTAGATATAGATTGGCATTATAATCTTCCTTTTT
>NW_022196898.1:100264182-100299537 GCF_008632895.1 Mastomys coucha | reverse complement strand
GTCTGTGCTGAAACTCGCTTTAGAAACCAGGCTAACCTGGAGCTCACAGAGATCCTCCTGCCTGTGCCTTCTTACGGCTCGGATTGAGGTGTGTGCTGCCACCACCTGACTGCTTTTCCTACTTTTTAGGTTTGTTTCAGAGACCATTTATCCCCTGATAAAAAGCTGCAAATTCCCTTGGTAAATTTATTCATAGGTATGCTATTATATTTTTGGCTGCTATAAATGGAGCCTGTTATGAAGACTATTGGTTTCTGTGTGTTAGTTTACAATCCGATAGGCTATTTGTTCTTTACTGCATTCTCTATAGCTTTTCAGGTATGAAATCCTCCATTCCCACCTTTCCCAGTCCCTACACTTCTCATTTTTCTCATCATAATATCTTATCTATATGTTAGCATATGTTAAATAATAATTCTAACTCCTGACATCCTGGCCTTGTCTTGTAAAGCTGCATCTGGTGTTCAGCCATTAAGATAGTCCTAGTGGGTCAAAGAGATTGCTTAGTGCTCAAGCAGCCTGCCCCCAAACCTGGTGATTTGAGCTTAGTCTCCAATCCCTGGCACCCACATAGTAAAAGGAAAAATCAACTCCTGTAAGCTGTCCTCTGACTTCCCCACACAGGCTATGATATATGCCACACATACAAACAAGTAGATGAATAAATAAAATCTAAAATTAAAAAAGAAGAAGAAATCTTTGGCTCAAAGACAAATGTTCACATTTTCTCCGGTTGAATATTTGCTCACTGGTTACTGTTTCGCTGTCTATCAAATATGCGTTTGAGACTCTCAAAGAGTTTATCTGCAGAAATGATCATAATTTTTTAACTACAAATATGATAAATTATATCTATATCTTTCCTAATTTGCAACCATCTGTGCATAGCTAAAATAAATTCTTTCTTATCATAGTGGTATTTTTTTGTATTATATTTTTAAATTTTATTATTTATTCTTTCATAGCTTCATAAGTGCTTATAGTGAATTTTATCACTTGCCCATTCTCCCTCCCTCATTCACTAAAATACTTCTTCTCCCTAACCTTTATTTCCTTGTGTTTGTGTATATGTGAGTGTGTGTCCCCCCCATGTATGTATATGCACGTGCATGTGAGTATGTACGTGTGTGCTCACATGAATACATATGTGCTTTGTTCACACATGTGTGAGTGTGCACTTTCAAAGTCCCACATATGAGAATAAACAAAGACATTTGTCTTGCTGAGTGGGGCAGTTCCTCAGAGGCTGTGCCTGTGTCCTCTGCTCGTCTGTCAGGGACAGGCAGCTCCTTACCAGTTTCCTTTAGTTTTTTTTTTCTTTTTTTCTATAAAATTTAGCCCATTAGGTTTCTATAATATCTGGATTGTATTTGATAAATTACATTGTCCTAGAAATTGTCCTTTTTCGTCTCAGTTTGTGTTCATGTATAAAGTAAACAACATGGCCTCCAGTGTCCCCTTTCCCTCCTCTGTCTCCTTAGCACTTTCTCATCATAAAGCTGAGTTTTCTGCTCTTTCTATCCCTCAGTTAGTGAAGTGAGCAACTTTTGGGTTTGGTTTTTAAAACCTAAATTGAAAAGCTAAGACTTTCTTTAAAATGTACCCAAGTTTCCTGGTCTCTAACTCAGTTCTCCTCAAACTTAGTTTTCTCTACACATCACCTGGAATTAAACTCCAGATCAGGTTCAGAGATGCAGAGCTACAGCGTCCGTGACAAGCAGCAAAGTCACCAACTAGCATTTGTGGCCACACCATGAGGGACTAGCTTCCAGTCCATCCACTTGTTTATATGTTCATGGAACGTCCCCTTTCACTCTTCCTTCTAATCTCCTAACCACCTAATACATTTAATTTTGCTCTGCTTTATAATTCATTAAAGTAAAATCAATAGTAAAATCAAAATATGTATTAATATAAATGCTTGTATGAATTTCTGTTAAGTTGTCCAGGAATATTTAGTGAATTTATATATAAATTTAGTGGATTTATAAACATAATTTATAAATTATTTATATACATATAAAAATACATGGGCTGAATTTGTGGATATCTGGATTTTTCAGCATTTATAACTCCTGTTATAAGGGAAAGATTTTGACCACTTGAATGGGGTTGACTTTTGTTTTCTCCATTTTATTGAATTACTTCATTCATTTATAAATAGAGTTTGTCCTTTTTAAATTTATTGGGGCCTTGCATGTCGTTAATTTTTGTTACAGTTATAACAAAGGATACATTCTTCATTTCAGAGAACAGAGTGGCCCATCAACCTGACCACAGTGGGTGGCATATGGTACTTTACCCCTTGACTAATTTTTCCCTCCAGTGTGTAATGAACAGTAAGAAGAAATTAGAGTCTCCTTTAAATGGAAAAAGGGTAGGCTTTTTTTTTTTTCAGCAAGTGTTGTGGATATCCTATCATTTTTCCATTTAAAGCAGAAGGAAGCCGTACCTTACACCCTGTACAAATATCAACTGAAAATGGATCGCCTACTAGGTATAAGAGATAAAACAGAGATTCCTCAAAATAAAGGGGTAAACATGGCTTTGACCGATAGAGTCTTACATAGGCTATAAGAAATGCATATAGTTTTCTAAAATATTGGTAAACTGAAAGTAATGCCCTGTAGGAACACGAGCAAGATGACAGCTCCAAGTCTGAGGGAAGGCGTTAGCTAAGAAGGCAGCCAAGAAGGAGCTACTGTGTAGAATATATGAAAAGCTATTGGAATTCAAACAATAAGACAAACAACACCATTTAAATGCAGGCAAAGGACCTCCTCTAAAGACAATGTACAAATAGCCAAGAAATCCTTGAAAAGGGGCTCGCTGTCATCCATCACTCAGGAAACAACAAAAAGAACAGTAAGATGCCACCGGACAACTGTTATGATGGTCACACTAAAAAGACAGGTAACAACTCATGCTGGCTACAATGTGGGAAACATGTATGTTTCTGGTGGAAGGCAAATGGCTGCGGCCCCTTGGGAAACACTCTGGCAGTTAATCAATTATCAAGCCTAACGTTACCAAGTGGCTGGATAAATCCACCCAAGAGAAATGACATGTTCACAGAGTCCTCTGCATGCATGCTCACTGTAAAATTGTACATAAGAGCCCAAACAGGAAAATACATCACATGACGAACTGGTACATGGGTTACCACAGTGATGTGGCACTCAGAAATCAGTACAAATGAATCACTGTTCACTTGAAAGATATAATTCAAGTTTACCACATAGTGAAATATGTACATTTATAAGGCTTGGAAGGTGTCTCAGTGGAAGAGCATTTCCTGGCCTTGTAGAGGACCCAGGTTCAGTTCCAGCACCCATACTCCAGCCCTGGTTCTATGGCATCCTCTTCTGGCTTCTTCAGGCCCTGCACGAATGTGGGGCACATATATACATGCAGGCAAATACTCATACACATAAAACTTAGAAATAGCATTTACATTAGGTGCCCAGGATATTCAAATGTAGATTAATTGCTCATTAGGGCTGGCCACAGAGCCATGGAAGCATGTAGGGGGTGACATGGGGGACATAAGGAAAGATGTTCTAAAATTGATCATATCTGTGGCTACACAGCTCCATGAGTGTAATAAAAGCATTAGGTTGTTCACTTTAAGTAGGTGAAATGTGCGTGATGTGGATTATACTTGTTAAAATTAAAGTCATTTCCACTGTTCTACTTATTTTCCTCTTTAAATATATTTTTTTGTTCCTGCTCTGTCAGTCATAACACTACCTTCTTGATGGATACACAGTACATGACTGTTTCATTCTGCATCATGAACCGCAACATTAACATTCATTTTCTCTCATTTCATGCTTTTTGCCTTGATACGCGAGAAATGTAGTCATTAATCACAGGTTGTAAATGGGCTGTGTTTAATTCTCATATTACTATTTACTGCCCATGTGGGTTTTTTTTTTTTTTTGCCACATTTTCTTCATTTAGGAAAAAAAATGAGATAAGGCTAGCAACTATGTCACTGACTTGGGGTAAATGGATAGAGGTTGGTATCTATAAAGTGCTTATAGAAATGCCTGAATATAGATCATGTTATATAAACGTTAGGGTAGGTAACATTAGCTACACAGCTCTGTTACAATAAAGGCATCTGCTTTGGTTTACAACTGCCCGATACTTTTATTCTGAATCACTTTTATTTCCTCTGCCCCCCCCCAATACTAAATACTCCAGTGAGATTCACTCTCACCGTTCAGGTGACTTGGCCCCAGGTAGATACTCGAAGGCACTTTTATGACTTCCCCTTACACTGTGTATTTTTCCTAACATTTTAAAATTAAATTGTTTTATGGTCTATTTTCTTCATTTCATTTCCTTTGTTATGCATTCTGCTCATGTAAGACTGGATTTTTTTTCTCTATTGGTTATCTTCTGTGTGTTTATATGTCTGTATATGCACCATAGATAGATAGATAGATAGATAGATAGATAGATAGATAGATAGATAGATAGACAGACAGATAGACAGACAGACAGACAGACAGACAGACAGACAGACAGACAGATAGATAGATAGATAGACAGATAGTAGATATAGATATACAGATTGACCGAGTTGTATGTATATGTGTGTGTTTATAAATATGAATTAATTTAGGCCTGGAATTGTACTATCAGCTGGACAAGTTGGCCAGTGTGCTCCAGAGCACAACATTTCTCTGCCTACCTCCCCATCTCTCCCCTGCTGGAATCACAGGTCCGTGACACCATGCCAGCTTCTGCATGGGCTCTGAGGATCCAAACTCAGGTCCTCGTGCTTGTGAGACAAGTGTTTTCCAGACTGAGCCCTGTAGATTATCTCATTGTAAATTAGTCTTGGTCTTCTACTCAGTGATTATCTGCTCTTATTAGTTATAGCTCTGAACTTCTAAACAACTAGGACATTTCTTGCTCCCCTTCATCTCCCCTGCAGTGTAGTGATTTTAATCTGCCTTATTTCTCTGGTGTTTGCCAAGCTATGGTTAAGAGCGTCTGTGTATTTTTATGTAGCTCGTCAGCTTCAACTTCAAGCTCTTAAATGACAGGATACAAGCAAGATCTCCTTCCAAGTGATTTCCTTCTGCCAGGGTTTTTAATTACATCATGCTTTAGTTTCCTTTCCTGTTACTGTGATAGAACAGCCTGGTAGAAAAGACTCAAGAAGGGACTCAGTGAGAAAGTTTTCTTCAGCTCACAGCTCAAGGTTATAGCCCTCCATCACTGGGAAGTCAAGACAACAGGAGCCACAATGGAAATCCACAGTTTGAAGCAGAGATCAATGAACACTGTGCTCAGCCCATTTCCTCGTTATGCATGTAGTTCAGGATTCCAGCCCGGGGAATGGTACTGCCCACAGTGAGGAGGTCTTCCTACCTTGACTAACCCAATCAATATAACCCCTAAAGGTGTGCCTAGAGGCTCCCCTCCCAACGTCTCTTCAGTTTGACAACTGAAGTTAACCATTACATGATGTGTCTATTTTTTATCCATGTTTCTTCTAGTTTTAACAGAATTATTAAATGTATAATTCCTTCAATTTTTGCCTAAATTTTTGATTGACTGAATTTTGTTCATTATTAGTTTCGACAAAAAGCAACTGTCTTAGGCACTGTTCGGCTTTGAAGAGACAACAAGACCATGTCAACTCTTATAAAATAAAGAATTTAACTGGAGCTGGCTCACAGTTTCAGAGGTTTAGTCCACTGTCATCATGGTGGGAGCATGGCAGCACACAGGCAGACATGGTACTAGAGAAGGAGCTGAGAGTTCTACATCCTGACTTATAGGCAGAGAGTGAGAGCAAGGGAGAGAGAGGGGGAGAGAGAGACAGAGAGACAGAGACAGAGACAGAGACAGAGACAGAGGCAGAGGCAGAGGCAGAGGCAGAGAGACAGAGACAGACACCTACAGACAGACTGACCGACAGACAGACGGATGGATGGATGGATGGACAGACAGACTGACTGACTGACTGACTGACTGACTGATTCTGGGCTTGGCATGAGATTTTGAAATCTCAAGGCCGACCCTCAGTGACACATTCCCCCCAACAAGGCCATATCTCTTAATTCTATTGCTTTCAAATAATGCAACTCCCTGATAACTAAGTATTCAAATATTTGGGCCTATGGGGGTCCTTATTGAAAGCACTACAGAGATTATTAAAATATGTCCTGTTGTTTTAGTCTTAAAGAAAAATTTTACTGTAAATAAATTTATCACCAACCTCCTTCTCTTGCATTCTGTTTAGGTGTTGTTAAACATATTTATATTATTTTTATTTGCGGGTCCATGTAGGGGTATATGAACATGAGTACAGGTACCCATAGAGGCCGGAGGAGGTATCAGATCCCTGGAGCTGGAATTCCAGACAATTGTGAGCTGCCCTTCCAAGGTGCTGGGAATCAAACTCATGCCTTTGCAAGAACAGTGAGGGCTTCTAGATGGGAGGCTGCCTATCCAGCCCTGCACCAAGCATTTAGTGGGAAATCATGAAGCCTGTTGAGGTTTTGATTGTGTCATTATTGATGTTTTTCTTTCCTCTCTTTTTCCTCAAACAATTGGCTTGCTTATGGAGAGTCCCCTGGGACTTTGGCTTATGTAAGGAGTTCCTGACAGTCTTGTGCAGTCATGCTGGGCCTTTCTGACTCATTTCATTTTGTCAACTTTCATTCCTCTCCTCCGAGAATTTTGGGGACTCCATGCTGTCGGTTCCTGTTATGATTCTTACTCTCCTTGTCTGCTCATAGCTTCTAGTCTCTCCCTGGTACAGCTTCTCTGTCCCAGATCAGCTAGCCCCACCACCACTCCCTGGCCCTGCCCCACACTCTCTCCTCCCATTGCTGTAGTGCTTCAGCCACGAGTGAATACATTTGGTTTATTTCACTGTCAAACTCATGGCGAAACTTTTCATCTCATCCTGCATTTCTTTTGTTGATATCTTAGCAAGGGTACAGTTGGTTAATCAAATCTGGCCTGCTTTCCTCTTCTAGATGATACATAGATGATATCTATAGATGATACATGACCAGTGATTTTCATTTCCTTGCCCTGGCAATTCACAGGGTTAAGATGTTGCTTGCTGGAGAGTTTGTTTGCCATTGCTCCCTAGTGTGGTCAAGCATGCTCACACAATGCAGCACTGTTCTTTTAGCCTCCCTTTAGTCTTCTGCACGGCACACACCATGGCCTAAACTCTGGTCTCCTACCACTCAGATCCTGCACTCTCTCTGCCTCCTCTCAGTTAGCTCAATTGCTTTCAGAAAAATCTTTTTATTAATCATGTTATTTGTTTGCATTTTAAATAGTAACCCCCTTCCCAGTTACCCCTCCACAAGCCCCCATCCCATCCTCTTTTCCCCCCTCCCCTTTGCCTCTATGAGGGTGTTCCTCCACACACTCACCCACTCCTGTCTCCCTGCCCTAGCATTCCCCTGCACTGGGGCATCAACCCCCCACAGAACTAAGGGCCTCTCCTCCCACTGATGCTAGATAAGGCCATCCTCTGCCACATATGCAGCTGGAGCCATGGATCCCTCCATGTGTCCTCTTTGGTTGATGGTTTAATCCCTGGGAGCTCTGGGGGGAGGGGTCCAGTTAGTTGATATTGTTGTTCCTCCTAAGGGGTTGCTATCCCCTTCTGCTCCTTAAAAACAAGTGACACTTTGATCTTCCTTCTTCTTGAGCTTCATGTAGTCTGTGAGTTGTATTGTGGGCATTTTAAGCTTTTTGGCTAATATCCACTTATCAGTGAGTACATACCATGTGTGTTCTTTTGTGACTGGGTTACCTCACTCAGGTGAGGTAAACCCATTTTTTAGTTCCATCCATTTGCCTGTGAATTTCATAAAGTCATTGTTTTTAATAGCTGAGACCTCTCTGGCAGTTTTATAACTTGTGTTTAGACTTATTTCCCATCTTCTTTCCTGGTTTCTGAGTGGAGAAGATCGCAGAAGGCTTTATTTCCTGGCCATGTGCACATACCAGTAGCTTCTTGTCCTCTCTCTCTCTTGTGCTCTTGAGTATTATTTCTCCTGACACTGAAGCTGCTCTCTACGGTGTCCGAAACAGTGTGAGAATCTCATCCCTACAGCACAGGCATTGCTCCCGGTGTGACAGCGTAGATCTGTAGAACTCCTACACCACAGAATGGATGGTTCTGGGCATGAATTCATACAGCAGTTACCTGGAAATCTAGGCAGATGAGGTTCTATCCCTTCATCTGTCAGGAAAATGTGCAGCTCCTCAGCTTCTTGCTCTCCCTGTTGTCCTCTGCTACTCTGTTGTCCTCTGCTACTCTGTTGTCCTCTGCTACGTGGTTGAGGAGAGATGCTCAGGGGAAGGACATGGTGCTGGGTCCGAGGTCCCATGCAGATGACAGGCTCCAAAGCAAAGCGACCTGTGCCTTGTGGGACACACCCCTCTTCTGACATCAGGCTCCCTAGCCCCTCTCCTCCTCCTCGGTGCCAGCCCGTAGAAAATGGGTCCCTGGCAACAAATTCTTGTCTGAACCAATCTCTTCCTGGCAGCATCCCGCCTGACAGCACACTCAATTTAGATGATTAGAGAGTTTAATAAAGGGGCTACTGGGCATGTGAGCATGTTTTCAGAGCGCAGAGAAAGAAGTCAAGGCATAGCTTAGAGATAACGGGGCTTTTACCTTTAGAGGACTGAAAGGGGTAGAGAGTAGGGATGGCCAGGACCACATGGGTTATTATCTAGACCTCAACTTGTTAAACTATGGGTCACAGACCCAACATCACATGACTGAATGTGACAATCATGAAGATGAATTGTCAACAGCACAAGGTTTCTGAAGATGCAAAGACCAGAAATAAATTCAAAATTCAAGTGCATAATGAAGGCTCTCCTGTGTTGTGTCCTACAACATCACTGAACCCATGGTCCTGAACATATAACATGCATTTGCTCTGTTCAACCTGCCTTATTCCATAACACCAACAAGCACTGTTCAAACTCCAAACTCGGGGCTGGTGAGATGGCTCAGCGGGTAAGAGCACCAACTGCTCTTCTGAAGGTCCTGAGTTCGGATCCCAGCAACCACATGGTGGCTCACAACCACCCGTAATGAGATCTGACGCCCTCTTCTGATGCATCTGAAGACAGCTACAGTGTATTACGCCGGAGCAAGCAGGGCTGTCCTGAGCTCAATTCCCAGCAACCATATGATGGCTCACGGCCATCTGTACAGCTACAGTGTACTCATACATATAAAATAAATAAATCATTTTAAAAAAAAAGACTACCCATTTATCTCAAACTCCAAACTCCTGTATGTCATGAACTGCAGTGTCTCACTGTACATGCGAAGATTTCTGCTCCTACAGACACATAGTGGCATAATCAGAGAAAACAAAGACATTTAATATTTACTAACTCACATTTCTCAACATGCACCAGATCAATATGTCTTTGGACTGTATTGAGTTAAAATATTTGATTTTAAAATTGATGTTTGAGTTGCTGACGAGTTTTATAAAGAAATTATTCAGTGAATTTTGGCTTCAGATTAGAACAAATTTTCTAGAAATTTATGAAATGGCTCTAAACATACTTCCTCTCCTGTGCGCTACAGATCTACGCAAAGCAACATTCTCAACGCTGATGAATAAAAAATCAAAATATTGATCAGCTCTGAAAAACATTGAATATGCTCTATGTTCAAGATAAAATATTCAGCCAAGATTTCTTTATGTAAAAATAAATAAGCAGATCCATCTGATCAATATCCAAATTTACTTTCATCTTTAGTAAGTAGAAAATTATATCAATGCCAAAGAACTATTTTAAAATAAACTTCTTCCTGACTTATCATCAGTAGATGATTAATTTGTATACATATTTCATATATCTATATACGATCCAGGGCCATAGAAACGTTTCTTATGTAAGGCCTGTTGGGGTTTTGATAGAATCATTCATGCAGTTTTTCTTCTTTCCCTTTTTCCTTAAACAATTGATGTGCTTATGGAAAGCCCCAGGGACTTTGGATTTTGTAAGGAGGCCATGATGGTCTTGTGCAGTCATTCTGGGCCTTTCTGATTCCTGTTCCATTTTACCAACATCAGTGAGAAGGTTTAAAGCAGCCTTGGTCTAGAGACAGCACTTTAAGAAAAGAGCTATGCCCTCTAGAGGAATAACAGTAAAGCAAAAAGAACCCCCCCCCCCCAATCAGCTCTTGCTTCCCAGATCTAGCCAGTACGTGACCTTGGTCTCAACCATTTCAAAGCCACATGGCATGCAGAATCACTAGATCCATCCATGAAGGTCTGCCTCCAAGACAATGGGGAAGAGACTGAAAAGAGGACCTGTAGAGGCAGTCCAAGATGACCCCTAACAACACAACGTGTGGAAGGTCCTCTAAAATCCACCCCTGCTCCCACGTGTGTGTGTGTATGTGTGTGTGTGTGTGTGTGTGTGTGTGTGCGTGCGCGCGCGCGCGCGCGTGTCAGAGCCAGTCGGCCTCTTGTTGGCCTCAGATGCCAGTCCTAAACTTGAACCTTGTTTAGGGCAGTTTCCTGTCTGCTGTTTCAGATGCTAGACTTCCTGAGGTTCCAGCTGGATCCTGTCTCCACCTCCCATCTTGCTATAGGGATGCTGTCATCATAAGTGCTCACATTATGTATCTGGCTTTGAGGGGGTGGGGAGGGTTCCTGAGAATTCGAACTCAGGTTGTCACACCGGTGCTCAGGTTCTTAGGCATATACAGCAAGTGCCTGCCCCACTAGGCCACATCACCAGCCCTGTGAGATGCATTTCACTCATAGAAAACAGGCTGCCGACTTGTGGGGAGCAAATAGAAGGTTATCCTAAAGACCTGTGTCTGTGGCTCTGTGTAAATGGGAGGGTGAAGTCAGGGGTTGAGAATAGCTATATGACAAACTCTGATACACCCAGATTTGCAAGCTAGGACCGGGGGTTATTTAAACTCACACACACTGAACATTATCTGAAAAGCACCAAGCCTTCTGTTCTTCTCACACCACTAACAGGTCCCCCTCCATATTTATTTTCAACTTGGCATTTCCTAGCTCAATCTTCTATGGTATTTCTGCTCTTTCTTCTGGGAAGGTCTTCCTTTTTCATTTCATTAGCCTTAATTTTTGTATCTTCTCTAGTAACAATCCAATCCGCTCTTGGACTCCTGGATTGTAGATCTGGATGCCTGTGGGACATCTTTAGATGGAACTTTACGGACAACTTAAATTTACATGTTGAAAGTTAACTCATTCTCTCTTCTCATAGTGCCCCCCACCCAATACCATGCAAGTTCCCTAACCCTTGATAATCTTATTCTGTGGGCTTAAGTATTGCTTTCTAACAACAACAACAAAAAATGTTTAGTAGGAATATTTGGTTTAGGAAGCGATAACAAGACATTCACAGTTTCCTCTAGTGCTCCATGCAGTGAAAGGAACCAGCAATGTTGAGAGTGTGTCAGGCCTCCTCTCCTCAGGGCTATCCAGTGGTAGCTCACCACCCTTCCTACCCTATGCAGGTGGCCTCAAGTGCACCATGAAGGCAAGTCCTCCCTGCCTTTCTTCCCTGGTACTCTATCCCAGTGTCTGGAGTTCCAGTGACTACTTTTCAAGTAAACCACCGTGCCTTTCAGCTCTGCCTCTGAGCTCTCTCTACCTCTGGCCCTTCTCTCTCCCACCATATTAGCATCGTCTTCCAAGAACACTGAAGAGCCTGCCAAGGTCCTTCCCACTGTCATGCATTTGCCCTCTTGCTTTTTCCTGCAGCCAATTTGCCTTCCCAGCATGCAATGCTTGCCCCGTCACCCTCTTCTCTGAGCAACAAAATAAATAAAACTCTTGCCATCTCTTACCATCTCTCTCTTGTTTGCCATACCCAGTTCTGAAATCTCCCATATGTTTGCCTCACGGTATTCTATGTGTTTAATTTGAGTGTTCTGAGGCAAGTGCACTTTCTCTAGGTACCTACTAGCCTCTCGTAAGTTTGCAGCCTCCCGGATGTCCTTGACGTCTTAGCTTGGCAATCCATATACAATAACATCTCTCTCTCCTCACCCACCCACAGGTATTAGGCACCTCGGCCTTTTCCAGGACCTGTCACAGCCCCATGCCCTGCCCTTTCTTTCTTCTGGCTCATCCCACTCACCTTTTAAGAAGCATCTCAAATGTCTCTCCCTCACACTGACCTGTAAACTCTAGCTGCTCCTTGTTACCTTCATGACACTTTATCTGCCTCTGTGCCACTAGGTCTGGCCAGCTTCCAATGCAAGGGCGTGGGCCACGCTGAAGTTTTTCTTCACTACTCTATCCTCTGCACAGAATTGGAACTGTAACAGTTGTTAATGAATGCTGTATCCTCCGACATTTAGACTGCTTTCTCAGGACCCCACTTCACAGTACCACGTCTCCCTTGTTTCCAAATCACAATTCTCTGCAGCTTTCTCTAATTAATTTGTGAGAAATATAGACTATCGTTATACTAATCTTTGGCCACATGAGGGTTGAATCCTATTTATATTTTTCTTGTATTACTAGCAATAATGGTGGTAAGGACTTACCTAGCAAATCTCTGGGATTCCCACTTAAGGAATTTGTTAAAGGTTAGAGAAACTTGTAAAGCCTAATTCTTAGGGCCTTTCTCCTCGTGGCTAAGCAGTTCTTCACTGCTCTGGCTTTCGGTTCTGAAGACACCTTTTGCGTGCCTCCTTTGTGCAGATCTCTCCGATTGTCTCCTTTTTCTTTCATCGAGCATGCACAGGAGAACTGCATCCCTTGTGTTTTCTATTGTGACTCCCCGCCCCCGCCCCCACTAAAGCTTGCTGACTTAGAACCTATTTGAGGAAGCCTTGGTCAAAAGAGAATGGGAGAAAGGAACTAATTTTACACTTTCCCTTTCACCTACACCTAATACAGAGAGAATCTCTTTATGATTAAAGTAACTCAGTTTGGAACACACACTGTGAAATACATATGCAGCACAGTGAGGTTATAAATACACTTTTCTTATCAGAGAAGAGAGCAGGCGATCAGCCTCTCCAGCAAGGTCATATATCATGGAGACAGCGGGGTTCACCCAGGGCTGAATTATGTTACGAAGCCAATGGTTTAACATTGTCATCTATTTTGATTGACACCAAAAGCCTCTTCCAGGACAGTAAACATAAAGACACTAGGAAAAAACTCACTTACAAAAATGGTCTGATAGACCCTGTTAATGAGTTTTAAAATGTGGTATAACAACTTAATCAAACCCGACAGCTCCATAAAAGAATTAATTTGGTCACTGGCTCTCTTTCAAAAAATGACTTTGCTGCTCTATTCATGAAGGTGAGAATTTCTCTGTGGCCCAGCACTCACAAGTACATTCAGAATGCCATGACCCAGGGTGGGTCATGGCTTCCCCCAAACCCCTTGAAACTGGTGGGATGGTGAATCTTAGAAGAGATGAACACATTTTTCTTCAGTTTTATTCCAATGAGAGAGATAGGGTCTGCACTACAAACCATGAGCCCATGGTAGAGCTCTCAACTCCAGTGACCTGGGTTAAGTTTTAGGAAGCAGCATAGCACTGCGGTGTTCTTTTGGGTAAGAGGGGATTCCATACTCTCTGGAATTCTCTAAGACCATGGTAGCCATTCTGTGCAGAGTCTAAGGAAAGATGTACTTGGGACAACCTGCAGAGGCACCGCACCTATGCTGGCTCTTGTTTTTCTGCCAGTCTTTGGGCCCAATCTCTTGGTGAGATTATTAGAAAGTTGACCTTGCTACCAGTAAAATGTGTGGCCTCATGGCCAGGCAAGGGGCTTATGGGACACATGTCCTTCCCATCTAAGGTCAAACCCCAAATATTGGCTATGTCAACATTACACTTAGTTTTCAAGTCAGCTTTAAGGGAATAAGTACTCACGGTCAGAAGGAACCACCAAGATTATGAATCACTCATCTCTGTACCCTCACACTCAGTGGTCAGCCTGAATGCACGTTCATGGTCGGCAGAGTTTTGTGTTCTCTGACACCACGACTCACTGAGAGGCACGGAACTCGCAGATGGTGGGGAAAGAGAAGGTTCGGAATCCCTGTCACATCCCGTCTTCGATCCCACCATCGATACCCACACTGCTAAAAGTATTTCCTCTTCCCTTCCCTCCTCTCTCCCCTCCCCTCCATTACCCTCTTCTTGTCTTTCTTCTCCATCTCTTAACACAAGGAAGTATAAATTACACACATTAAAAACTACGAGTACACACTTATAGACTCCATTTTGAGTGTGCAGTGCTTGTCACCTTTGCTCTGTTGTTTGCCAAATTTATATTGCTGTCGTCTGGGAGCCTCTTGTCTCTGCGAGGGAAAGAAGAGGTCTCTCTCTGGTTCATCATGTCACTATTGACAACTAGCATGGAGCCCAGAAGGAGCCAAATACATAAGGAGAGAACGAATAGAGAGCAACCACGGGACATGGCTCTCCTTGAAAGCTTACGGCCGTATTTCATAGATGGTAGGCATAGCTGTCCCCTACCCAGCATTACAGAGAAATGGAGGCTTGATCCCTAACAGACGGGTTCAAGGTTACATAGCTAACAGTCAGGCCCGAGTCTTGAATCTCAGTTGAAGTCTCCCATTTTAGGTGGCTTCTGCTTTGAGGGCTCCTCTGTGCCACTGTATGTGGACTGTGGGTTCATATGAGGTAGAAATCAACCTCATCTCTCAGTCAACAGTGAGTGTTAGGTGCCCACTCTGCACAGGCCATTGCTTAAAGCTTTCAATGGCAAACATTAAGGAGCTGTGCTCCTGCCCTCCAAAACATCTGCCAGCTAATACCTTCCAAGCATTTTAAACATATGAACATGTGAACATCACATGTGTTTTGTGATTAGAAGATATTTTGTGTACAGTTATAATAATAATCAGGTTAAATGGAAGAAAGAGCAAAGGGGGCGGTTTTCCATCCATTGACTTGAGGACTTGTACTTTACTTAGGACCATAGTTATATGGTTTTAACCATGCTTTACGTATGCTTGGAAACTTGTTCCTGAGGTAACTGGCAGGGGGAGGCCAGGTGGCTGACATTCCAGAACCAGCTGTGTACAGTTGGAAGCAGGCTAGCATTGGTGAGAAGATGGAAATGCAGGCAGCCAGTTCATTTTCTATCCTCCCTTGCCCTAGCATTAGTGTCTGCACAGACTTCCCAGTGAGAAGAGGGTCCACCACCATGTGAGGCTGAACTCATACCAGGTCCCTGCAACAGCTGAGACCACCACCAACGGACAAGTGAGAAGGGCAGCTTCTGCCAGGAGGCCTGTCCTTTAGAATCTGTACCAGGACATAAGAGTTTCCAGCGGGGTCAGTGCCAGGGATGTCGCATGAGGACCCAGGGACCCTTATAGCCTGAGAAGTCTGGGTAAACTAAGAAAGAGGCAGGGACCCACAAAGCACAGATTACAGAGTAAAGGGATTTTTGTTTGTTTCACAATAGATGACTTTGAAACAAAAAGAGACATAAAGTTGGAAGTGACAGAAAATCAGGTAGAAAAACTGTGATAGGGGTTGGTTTTTACTGCAGGATGTGTCAGAGTTTGTAGCTGTCCTAGTTTGATGGAAAAATGGAAGACTGCCTGGGAAAATCACACATATAGGGCACAAAGGCTCAGGATACAAGGCTGGGAGGAGCTGCAGGGAGAACTGTGAGAGACAGAGTCTGTCTAGCTTTGGTCCCAAACACCTAACCTTGCATGCAAAGGGAAGGGATAAAGGAAACCCAGCTCTTTTACTTGTATACTGGGTTTTGCTCATTACAACAACTTCAGTTCTTAAGTTTAGAGTTTTGGAATGTTCCCAGAGACATCTTTTAAATCCTCCACTCTCACAGTTATCCATCAGCAATCCAGAGGCATCGAAAGTTCCGTGACTAATATGTGTGAAATGTGTGAAGATGAAACTCTCTTTTGTAATTATACACTGCAGAATATGGAAGAGCCTCCACCATGTGAATTACCTACCTGGGGACAGCATCTGAAGACTCTACTCCGCATGAGTAACAGGCAGCCTCTTATGGGGGGGGGGCAGCGGGGGAGGCGGTGTTCTCACATGTGGAATGGAAATTAGTTTAGAATCATTTCCATACAGCATTTTCTCGTAACTACTTAGATCCAGTGGCTATGAAAGGGGAGTAAACTCGCACAGCTGGCTCTTTTCAGACAGCGATTCAATTTACTCTTGCTCCAGTGTGGTAGGAGAGAATAAAAGGTTAGAATTACCTCTCAGATTCCATATGGTATCGCTCTGGGTGCCTAAACAAACGGAAGACAGGCGGTGTTCCCAGCTTTGAACTCGAGCTGAGTAAGAGACGCTCCCCTTGCAGTGTGTTTTATCTGGCCTCCAGTGACTGCTTATCATTAAGTAAGGAATTTACAGAGGGAATTTAATCCTTTAAACACAGACATCGTCTGTGACTTTTTCAGATACTGCCCTGGTTCTTAAAAAGGCAAGACTCCATTTAATTTTGATCTGGTATATATATCCTTTTGAATTACACACAAATACAGCTTGGGGAAATGGCTTCTCCTGGGGTAGTTCACTTAGTCTGAAGCCAGGTCTGCATTTGCACATTGGCAATTTTCTTAACTGTGGAGACAGACAGACAGACACACACAGACACACACACACACTCACACACATATATATACATATACACATATATACATACACACATATACACATACACACATACACACATATTATATATATACATACACACATATATACATACATATACAATGTATACATACATACACATATACATACATACACACATATAAACATATACATGTATATATAAATAAACACACATATCACATATACATAAACACACACATACACATACGCACACACATATATGTACCTCACAAGGGACTAGGTTGTTGGTTCAGTCTGGAAATCCCACTTGTAGACATAAGACCCAAAGATGGCATGGGTTTACAGAGAAACTTGGAGATCAGTAGCAACGGCAATGTTTTCCTCAACAACTAAATGGAGAGAAGAACTGCAATGTCCCTGGTGGATGAGGGACAGAATGTTCCAACAGTGATGCATGTCTGCGCTTAGACAGAAAGGACACTCAGATCTCACCCTGCCACATGTGTGAACTCTGAAACCATGCTAAACAAAGCAATCCTGAAGCAGAAAGACAAAACTGTATCATCATCATCGTCATCATCATCATCATCATCCACTAAGGGACCCAGCACAGTCAAATTCACAGAGATACAAGGGAGGCTAGTGGTTTATGGGGGCCGAGAAAAGAGGGAACAGACAGTTGTCCTTCGGCAGCCACATGGCTTCTGCTTAGGATGATGGTAATGTTAGGTGGGGGACTGGTGCCTGTTGCACAGTATTGAAGGCACTGATGCTTCTAAACGGTACATGTAAGAATGAGGAAAGAGATCAATTTTGTGTTTTATATATACACAGTGTGTGTATTTGCATGTTCTTTGTGTATACACGTGTGAGTATGTGCATATGCACGTGTGTGAAGATGCATTGGAGGACAGAAGTTAGCTTTCGATGCTCCCAGGGTCCCATCTATCTTATTTTTTGAGGCAGTGTCTGTCCTTGGCCTGAGCTGACCTATTAGACTAGGCTTAATGACCTGTGAGTTCTAGGGCTTCTATCTCTGTCTCTCCAATCTAAAATTACAAGTTCATTCTACCACACCCAACATTTTCAATGTGGTTTCTCAGGATTCAAGTTATGTTCTCATGCTTGTGCAGCATCCCTTCTGTCTAAGCCCAGACGTGCACCACCGTTGGAACACGCACTTTCTGTCCCTCATCCACCAGGGACGTTGCAATTGTTTTCTCCATTTAGCTGTTGAGGAAAACATTGCCGTTGCTACTGATCTCCAAGTTTCTCTGTAAACCCGTGCCATCTTTGGATCTTATGTCTACAAGTGGGATTTCCAGATCGTATTGTCAGCTGATGTTCCAATCTTTAAGAAACCACAAAACTACAGCAATGTGTAGTTTTAACTTAGAATCAGCTAACTTGGAAAAACACATATCTACATGTTCCCCTTGACCATGAAACAGAGCATCTAACACCATCAGCGGCTGAAAATCACATCTGCGCATGCGTTTAGCTCAGGGCTATTCTGGGCTGAAAATCACATCTGCACATGCGTTTAGCTCAGGGCTGTTCTGGGCTATTCTTTTGGCCTGGATTGTAGAGTTAGCTGGTCAGTTGGGTGCTCGGTGTTCCCAGATGTTCTTGGTTGTATGTCTGGTGGATGTCAGGCATTGTTCAGGACGCTGAAGTGACTGAGCCTGCATAGTCTGGGATGTCCAGTAGACCAACCTGGTATTGCTCACGTGGCCACAGCTGCTGACAGCAGTCATGCACAAGTACCTTGCTGACCTACTCCTCTGTGTTTGTCCCATTGGCCAAAGAAAATCAACTGCCAAGTCTGGAATCAGTAAGGAGGACATCAAAGAATGTGGATATGGAGAGACAGAACTCCAGGCCATCACCGTTGCTACCTACTGCGCCTTGTATCTTACCTGATTCCAAGTTCTCATGAGCTCTGGAGTTATCTGGAAAGTAGGAAACAGGCTCTGAAGAGGAAGTCATAGGTTTAAGAAGTACACCACCTGAGCGATGCCAGCATCAACAGGAGACAGGAGGAGGAGAGCGTCACGTGTCCCCTCCAGGTGATTGGGAAACCTGGCTCGTCTCGGTTCTGGGATGGAAGTGAACAGAGGAATTGTGGGAGGAAGGAGGATGGCAGAACATGAAGGCAGCTGTCAGCTGAGCTCCATGGACAGCAGTACCTGGTCAATGTCTGGACAAATGGCATCATTTTGTTCTTCGTGGGACAGGAAGTTGGCCTCCCTGCTGGGACTTTTTTCACACCAGGGTTGTCTTTCAATCCTTGATTCTGATGTCTCCTCCTACCTTGTTGTTAGAGAAACTTCCCCCTGAGAAAATCCATCCAACCACCAAAAGCTTTATCCAAGGTCAGAGGATTGTTGTCTTAGGACAAATTGCCAATTTCCTTTATGACAGAAAACACTAAAATATTTTAATACAATGACCTTCATCCCTTCACTGCTTACTGTTCTAATTTATAGACAGGAGCTAGAAGCAGTGAAGGAAAGGACTGCCAGCCCGTGGCGATGGTTACATTGAGAGCATCAAAATATTCTCTCTGGATGCCCAGGACCACAGTCTCTTCATATCACCGTGACGTGAGCCTGTTGGCTCGGTTTGTGTGTCTTTCTTCTCCATCTCCTAAGCCAGGCCCCAACGCACATTCTGGACGCACTATTTACCAGCAGGTGTCCAGGTGGCCCGTGATTCAGAATGATGGCATTGCAGAGTGTGGTTGCACACCATCTCAGTGCTCAGAGATGCAAGGAGGAGGGCTTAACAGCTCTGAGTGTCTTTCCCTGTCTTTCCCTTAAACCAGGATCCAGAGATGGTATCCATCCTGCCACAGCGGTCTCCTCTGTTGGAAGGATGTGTGTGTGACAATGTCTAGAACGCCTGGGCATCTGGACTGAGCATGCAGCAGCTCCTGTCCTTCAAGACGTTAAAGATCACTCTAGCTCCCCTGTGGGATTTCCTGGGCTCTTCTAAGCAATCGCAGCCTGGAGACAAGCTGACTCACCTCACAGTTCTAAAAAAGATGTGAAAAGGAAGCTGACCTGCTGCTCTCTCGCCAAAGAGACGGGCAGTAGACCAGCAGGATGCTCAGATGTCAGGATCCTGGGGAGGCAGAAAGCCCTTCACTCCTCAGTCTCCCATGCTGATTAGAGTGATGGATAAGTTTCTTTGATGTCCAAGCCTCAGCTTGTGGCCTCTAAAAAGCAGGGGATAGGACACCATCGAACTTTCTGGCAGGTGGGTGGCCCTTTGTCTTATCTGCCAGCCATCATCAAGTAACATTCTGTAGGACAATGATAATCAGAACTAAGGCAAGCTCTGTCGCTGGGAGTCATGATGCTTAGGGCAGAATTAAGAGGCCAGATACATGATTTTGTTTGCTCGTTTGTAAACCTTGTTCCTTCTGGTTTATACAAGGGCATTCACACACGCAGACTGGAGATTTGGGAGCCCCCCAAAAACGTTATTGATGAAAACACTGCCACATTATGTCCTCAGGTAGCAGAGTGTTCCTATGCTGCCAGGACCAGAGGAGCCATTACCAATGTCCCCTGGGCATGCAGCCAAGGCACTTCCATTTTATACCAGACTCTAAGTGACTCCAGAGCTTTGGAAGTTTAGGAAGCAGAACTTGAGGGCAATCTCCCTTTTGCAATTTGCATAACTCTGTCTTAGGCTAATTGAGCTTGTTTTTATTTTATTTGTTATGTGAGCATAATATTTTATTTCCACTTTGCATATGAAATCATTTTTATGGTTTCTGTGCGTAGCAGATCGTACTATATACAGTGTACCCTCTGTATAGCCTCACATTCAGTTGACTGTGGTGCAAAAATATACGGAGGGAAATTCACTGAACTGGACATACACAGATTGTTCTATAAAGATTTTTTAAAATTATGTGTATATGCTACCTATACCCTGGACCACTCACTGCCTGATCCCGCTTGCCCTGGAGGGTTGGAGATGAGTGGACATGGAGTGTCCACAGCAAACGCATCTGAACGCTGCTATAAGCTCCTTTAATACCCTCCACCCATGCCACACTGCTCCCAAGAAAGCATCTCTTCCAAACGGCAGCTCCTGATCGGCTGGCATGATTTGCATCAGCAATCTTTGGTCTCTCAGGCAGTCTTCAATTAGGTCCTCTTGCAGGAGTTACCTTTGCCACTACCTGGCACCGTCCCTCCTCCTCCCCATCCCCCATCCCACCCACCCCCGCCATCCCACCCAAGTCATTCCTCCTATATTCCTACATGTATATATACAGTGTGTCTGTGTGTGTGCGCGTGTGCATGTGCACATGACTATAGTTGCCTACGGAGACCAGAAGAGGGTGTCAGAGGCCCTGGAGCTGGAGTACAGGCCATAAGAAGCTGCCCAGAGTGGCTGCTGGGAACCCAGCCCCTGGCACACCTTCTGCAAAAGTGGTGTGCATTTCAAACTATTCCCTAGAAATATAATGACAGGTATTTGTATATCATTTACATTGTTTTAGATATTGTAAGTAATTTAGAGATTCTTAGAATTATGGGAGTAGACCTATGCAAATACTATACTGTTTTACATAAGAAAAGAGTGTCTGTGGATTTTGACATCTGAGAAGTCTTGGAATTAATTCCCCCATTCATCCCAAGTGATGATCCTCGGGGTTTTGTATGTAATGTTCATATTTTATAATGTAGTGATGATGAGAAGTACATTTTACCTCATATATAGTAAATATTACTTACATGCCAGGCAGTAACCTAAGCGCTTTATATACACATTAATCTTCACAGCGAGTTTTCTTTTTTCCATTTTTCATTTCTATGTGTGTGTGTAGATATGTGTGTGTGTGTGTGTGTATATACATATGTGTGAGAGTATATGTACATCAGTGTATGTTTGCATATGTGTGCATGTTTGTGAGCATGTGTGTTTGTGCATATATGTGTGTGCATGTATGTGTCTCTGGGTGCCTGCCTGTGTGTGCTTTATGTGTGCATTTGTGTCTGTGTGTGTCTGTGTGTGATTATGTGTGGCTCTGTGTATGTGAGTGGGTTAGTGCACCTTCCTTGGTTTCTCTTACCTTACCCTTGAGGCAAGGTCTCTCAGGCAAACCCAGATGCGGCTAGTCTCAGCAGGCAGCTTGCTCGGGGAATGCCATGTCTGCACCTTCTGAGGCTGTGATCACAAGTAGGCCACGCAACCCTGCTCATTTACGTGGGTATGGAGTACCTCAACCGCAGTCCTCATCCTTGGACATCCAGTACTTAGCCAGAAAGCCAACCCCCGCACCCCTGCACCCCTCTCACCGTGACTTTCGGCAGAAGTGATCTTATTTATTACTGCCATTTAACATAATCTCACGGAGTGGTTAAGCCAAGGCCCAAAGGCCCAGAGCTAGCAACTGGGAAGCCGAGGCTGCCACTCAAACCTGGTGACTCTGCTGATAGACAACTGTAACTGCCACACCGGACTGATCCCAGTGACCAGACACTTCAGAAAGTGACTGGGCAGAGCAGAATTACCAGGCCATGGGGGAATAAGATACCTGTGGAAAATGGGCAGAGCCTTCCCTATGCTGAGATTTTTGAGCCTGCTGCTAATTAGGCCACCTATCTGTAGTCCCTGGGGTATTTGCTGATTAATGCTAAGCCTGTAGGAAAACAGACTCTGAAGAACTTCAGTAGGCAGCTGCCGAGAGGGGGGCAGAATCCATGGGTCAGCACTTGCTCTAGAAACGAAGCAGGGGAGACCTTGCATGCTTGCGTCTGAGTACCCCCCAGATTGAGAGACGGCGCAGGAAGAAGACAAGACCCAAGAAGACCTTCCTGTTTCCCTATAAAGCCTTATGGTGATGTGTGTTTTCCTGTGTTCTCATCATAAGCTGAAAAAGACAAGTGCGAACTGTCCGGGCTGGCCCATCTTAAGTGGGCAGCCACGGAAAGCAGGTAGGAAGCATTGTGTGAGAATCTCACTCAGGTGGGCTTGACACGAAGTTCTAGTTATGGGTAAATACAAGAATTTTATATTGGATTCTAAGTCTAAATGGTCTATTCACAAACATCCATGTTTGCTTTTGATGACTGCCTCTGTTCAGGTTTTATTGCTGTGGAGAGACACAATGACCACATCTCTTATAAAGGAAAACGTTTAATTAGGGCTGGCTTACAGTTCAGAGGTTTAGCCCATCGTCATCATGGTGAGAAGCACAGCGGCCTGCAGGCATTGTGCTGGAGAGGGAACTGAGAGCTCTACATCTTGATCCACAGGCAGCAGCAGAAGATCGTGTGCCACACTGGGCATAGCTTGAGCAGATAAGACCTCAAAGCTGATCCCCACAGTGACATATTTCCTCCAGCAAGGCTATGGTCCTTAACAGTTCCACTCTCTATGAGCCACACGTTCAAACACAGGAGTCTGTGGGGCCATAACTATTCAACCCCCCAAAATGACCCAGGGTGTCCTCCACACAATACGCAGTGTGGAAGAACACAGGAATGCAAATCCTCTTTCCTGAGGAATCTCACAGTATAGTGATGAAGGCAGAGTGGAAACCATGGTGATTCAACAGAATGCTCCACACACATTTCTGCATCGCTGTGCTAGCTACGAAGGAAGGGCATTTAAAACATCTCAGGGCTAGAGTCAAATCTAGGAAAAGTCCTTCAAGAAGACGACTTGTGAAGTATTTAGTTACCTAGGCTGCTGTGAGAGGGGCTGCACCAAGGGGCCAGTGTGCACACACAGGGCACAGGGTGCAATGAGTCCCATGGCTGCCTTTGCATCGGGAATACACAGAGCCCGCCCAAGCTGTGGCAGTCAAGCACAGAGCCTCAGATAGCCCGCACCAGGTCTGTGGGTCTGTCAGACCAAGCCTCTGCATCTGGAGCCTTCTGAGAGATGCTGTTTGCTGACTGTTCAGGAAGAGGCAGTTAATGTTTCTTGACTAGTCACTATGCTCCGGGTGTGCGGATGGGTGCTCTCTGCTTGAAGACTCTGCTCATGTCTGTTTAGTTGGGGCTGCCGGCTCCTGCTTTGCATAGTTTCCTTTACTGCACTCTCTTATCCACCCCAGCCCTAATTACATCCTCTCCTCACCATAGCTAACTGAGTCTTTTAGTTTTGAGTGTTTTGTTTCATTTGAAATGAGTCTCATGATGTAGCCCAAGCTGGTCTTGAACCTGTGATCCTACCTCGTTCAGTCTTTTCCTGCAATTACAGAGGTAGGGTGCAGCCATATAGACATGAGTTGTTTTCTTAGTTGCATTTGTTTACAATGTCCTTCTCAGTCAGGAGAAGCTGTCCCTGAAGCCCAAGGCTGGGTCACACTCTTCTAAGTGGCTTGCTCCTCTCCCAGCTGCCATCCATCCCTTGGGGACTATTGTTGTTATTTTCACTGACAGTGTGACTCACCCCCATAAGTGAAGGATAAACAGTTAAAGCCCAGCTCCAGCAGCGAGCTGACGCTGGTGTCTCTGGGATGCCCTGAAGACAAGCCTTGGAGTAGACTGTGAACATCTCTCTTTCGACTGAACTTTAACTAATTATTCAATCAACAATTTGGCAGGTCAGTCAATAGGAAACGATGTACGTGAATGAAATTGATCACACTTCATTTCCCATCGATTGCCAAGGCAAATTGTGGATGGAGTCATAAGCAAAGGGTCATTACCTGTCATTCTTGGGGCTGTGTTTCCACGTCCCCGTTGCTCACTCAGACCCCAGGCTGATTCGTAAAAGCAAGAGTCTTTAGCTCCCACAGAAGAAAGCAGGATAAAATGTTTACCACCTTCTGAGATGGAAAGCAAGGATGAGTATTTTCTATTTCATAATTGATGCGGCTGCAGCCACATAATCCCCTAACCTTTGCAGCAGCTCGGATGCGGATGCTGGATTTTAAATCGCGTGATCCATTATACATCACTTACTCCCACATCTATTACTGTTCCATCGGCCAAATGACAGGCTTCCCATCAGGGCTTTCCGTGGTGTGGGGCTCTGTGACTTTATGCCGGTGGATAGACGTGTAGAAGTTCACACATGGCTGATTTACACTCAATTAGCAGGAAGCAATGGCAGATTTAATGTCGCTTTTTTTTTAAGTTATGAATAAAGAATGTATGGAGAAAGATTCCTCTACTGCCACAAAAGGCTAACAGTGATCTGAGCAGTGAACTTGGTGACAGGAGCTGCTGCCCTCCCTAAAGATGCTGTAAAATGGGATGTATCCAGGACTGCTGTGCCTGGCAGTCTCTAAGCCCACTCCTGGCCCAGGTTGATAGAGCTCTGATGGATGTGTCAATAGACCAGGAAGAAGGTGGGACCATACTCAGAGTCACAATCAGGTCCTTGATTCCTCTTTTCTTGCATCCTGGGACCTGATGGATCCTTACGCAAGGTCCCCTGGGATCTGGCCATATGCGACATGGAACCTTGTAGAAAACACAGCCACATGCATAATGACCACATGTTTTCTTCTAGTGATTTGTGAAGTGGAAAGGATATAGTGTGTCATTACAGAAAACTAAGGTTTATAAATTAGACTGCTCCCAACTCAGATTGTACAGCCACATCATGGTGATCCTGGGCTTACACTCTAGATCTACAGGGCCAGGTAAGCTTTTTCCTAAATGCCACACCTACAGACAGTACTTAGAAGTTGACCAATTTACCAATTTAAGAGTGTATGTGCACACTCGTTATTCTCGCAACACTTGAAACTTTATAAAATGCTAGTGTGTCAGTACTGGGTACTTGAACTCATTGGATTAATGGAGATTCTCATGCTTCATAGAAGAGATTGCTTCTCCCCACAACCTGCATTGTGGAGCCTGAGAAATCTCTAACCTACAGCACTGAAGTTCGGGGATTCAAGGCAGCATATGGTGTTACCAGCCCAAGGGATGAGGACGAGAGGAGCTGATGGTTTCAATCCTTGTGCAAGGCAAGAGAAAATGAGACGACAAGGTTCCAGACAACACCATGAGTCAGAAAGAGTCAGCCAGAGAGCTAAGGGTTAAGCTACTATATTTAGCCCACCAATCCAAGCAGTAGCCTCATCTGGAAACACCTTCCCTCCAAGATGCGCAGGATTGATGCATCCCCTGGAATGTCTGGCAGCCCAGGCACCCACCAGGAGCCTGGAGTCCATTGGGTTAGAGTGAGGTGGTGCTTTCAGAATACAGAGAAGGGATAGCTACTTCACCGTGGGGGGAAGAAGGGAGTCTCAAAGTCTTCTCTAAGGACATAGCACAGGCCTCAAGGGCAAGCAGGGAGTGAGCCAAATGGGAGACTTTGTTAGGCAGAGGGAACAGCACATAGAAAGGTGCTGACAGGCGAGGCAGTTTAGCAGGCAGCCTGTAACCTTAGTTTGCAAGATGAAAAGGCAAGAGGTGGGCAGGAGAGCCTTAGAGAGGTTCACAGAGGGGCCCCAAAGCTTACAGGAGGCCTCGTCCCAAGCCAGGCACCTTCTATCGTTCCTGAAGGCGTAGGGATAAGCTTCATCCATAGCCAGGCTTGAGATCCTCCTTCCCCCGCCCCCCGGCAGACTGAATGGAGGGCTTGCCTGGGGTAACATCAACCACTTCTCAAGATAGCACCTACTCTCTAGCATGCACGAGCGATAACTACCCAACCTCTGTCCCCCACCTGCACATAAAATGTCACCTACTCTACACGGCTTTACCAAGGTCACGTGACATCCTCCCCGCTGGAATTGGAGTCTAGGCTTCTTGTCCCAGCAGCTTTATTCCCAGAATTTAAATACTAAGCCTCTTTGTGTGTCCTTCCCCAGACTTGACAAATTCACTGGGATGCGTGTCCCTTGAAATTACATCTATTTCTTCCCCACATTGTTTCGCAGTGGAGAAAATAGTACTCTTCTCGAGCCTTTGAACCACTACATCCACGGACGGGCGGGAGGAGGGACAGATGCTGAAATTAGGATCTTCAACTTCTCATAAGTTCCCTTCCTGAATGGCTGAAAGAAATGTACTGGTGATTGTTTCAAAAACAATGGGCCAAAGCCTGGTTATTAAAGCCTCTTGTCTCTGGATGGCATAACAATTTAGAAGGACAGGGAGCTAGCAACCATGTAAGTGCATCTGATGTGCTACAAAGAGAAGGACACTCTGGGCTTTCCTAAAATGCCACAGAATCATCTGGCAAGCATGAAGGGCACAAGATGCCTCATCAAAGTGCCCACTGCATGGACTATCACTAGGAAAAACTAACGGACAAGGGAGGTAATGTGAGCCTCCAGCTCCCTTACAGGAAGGAAACGCTGGGCTTGGGGGCGGGGCTTGATGCAACAGGAAGTCTGCCGGGCATCAGCTCCTTGAGCACCAGCACATCCACGGAGCTTGGAACAAAAGTGATTCCACAAGCTATGAAAATGGCAGTCTTATTCTCCAATCACTGTGGGATTAGGGGTTAGAAATACGAATGCCTCTAGAAGCTATGAAGGCAGGACAGGTGTATGAGCCCGGCCAGAAGAGGGTCCAGGACACAGGGACAAATGCCTGATCCACAGTCCTTAGACCTGCTGCTAAGTCCCACAGGGCTACGAACACCAGGGATATCACCTTCGGAGGCTCTGAGGTTTTGAGGGAAGCTAGATGCTCGTATGCTTGTATGAGTTACTCAATCCATGGTTTTTATCCGTGTCCAGGGTGAGAGAAGGTCCTTTATGGAAGACTTGGTAAATCTGCACCGAGTGGGAAGCCGCAAAGACCCACTCAGAGGCACTGCTGCCTAGTGGGAAGAGGCTGGGAACGGAGTGTGACTTTCTAACCCGCGTGTCCAAGGCAAGGACAAGCCCAGCCTTCACTCCAGCCTTCATTTGTAAAGCAAAAGGCTTGGCTCATATCCTAAACTCTTTCCTAACCTTACTCCGGGTTATAGACACATACGCACTGTAAAAATCCCACGATACCTCATCAAAGATGCCTGTCACTAGGGGAGAGAGGGGGCAGTATTTGTTTTGCTTTCCATTGTAGATTTCCCTTCCCTTAGGCAACTTAAGAGAGAAAGGAGATTCTGTCAGACCGCATTCTCTTTTCTGTTAGGATACCAAAATAAAAGAAATCATTGACTTAAGATTTTTTAAAAAATGCTCACAGTTTTAAACGTCCATGGTCCTGGTATCTTCTCGCTCTTGGGCCTGTAGGAAGGAAGTCCTCCATGGCATACAGGTAGCCGGGAAGCTGCCCATCTCTCCTGTCAGCCGAAAATCAGAGAGAGAACAGGAAGAGTCAGAAATCCAAGAGTCTCTTCAGAGTATGCAACCAAAGATCCCATTCCCTCAGGGTTCCTCAGACTGTCACCAGTTCTGAGTAGTTCCATAAGCCTCGGACCAATCTTCAAACCAAACACCATGGGCACGTGCACACACACACACACACACACACACACACACACACGCATACAAATACTTGCATGCACACATAATTAACTAATTAAAATTAGTTATGCATTAGTCATGTGTCGAATATCCTTGAAAGTCATTTGGCTTCTTGTCTTCTGATGACAATTAGGAAAAGTGGCATGCCTGCCCCAGGTTGAGGATTGGTAAATACTAGTCAAACTGTGTTCCTCCCCCTCCCCTGGGCCCTTCCCCCTCCCCTGAGTCCTTCCCCCTCCCCTGGGCCCTTCCCCTCGTGTGATCGCTGGTGTTAGTCGCTTATCACTTTCTGATGTCTGATTTCACTGGCTGCCTGCCGGAAGGCAGAGACTGCAGAGCCACCCTGACTTACAGGACAGCAAAGAGATCACTTGACAGATGAGCATGACATGTCAGAAGGGAACCAGGGATGCAGGCTAAGAAAAGACTTGGGCAGCCCTGGCTCTGCCAACTGGACAGATGGCTTCTTCAAAGCCCCGGGGAGACAGTGAGGCCGCATTAATCCTCCTGAGCTTCTGGGAGGGGAGCATGCCACCCCTCCTTAAACTGTTTCACTGTGTAGAAATTGCATCCTGTGGATGACAGGGCAGAGGGTGGATCCACCCAGACATTCCCAATGTCATTTATTAGGGGCAATCTTGGTGTCAGAGAACATTGAAAAGCATGTTATTTTCTCCACATAGGACCTATGAAAGGAGAAAGAGGTCCCCTTTGTCAGCTGAGTGGAGAGAAGGGACATGGGTCTCACTGTCACCACAGAAGCTTGGTGACAGTGGACAAGAGTAAGCTTTGTCCTCCCATGTCCGTTCTAATGGCATTGCGATGGCAATTGTGAGGATGGGAGCTCTGGAAGCCCACATCTTTATGACTGGAGTGGGAGCGAGTCAGAAGCAGTTTGAGCAGGCCATCTGGAGCATCATCCAGCTCCACACCGGGGGAACTTTCACACAGAACTTGCAGTTGGCCCAACTCTGTGGACAAGTCAGGCCCACATGCTTTGTTCTCTGTAGTCTATAAGTAGCATAAAGTTTCCTGAAATGTCTGTTCTGATTGTAATTGCAACCTTTAGGGTGTGCATTCTCTTCTGCTAGAAACCAGCTTGGACACTGACTGATTCAATGGTCATTGAGTGTGTTTTGATCCAAGCATGGTAATATACAACCAGAATCCCAACAACTAGAGAAGTTGAGGCAAGCCGATCACCAGACCCCATGAGTTTGAGACCAGCCTAGGCAACATAGCATAGTGTGTCACCCCAACAGAATGGTGTGACAAATCTTCATAGCCACAGGAATTTAGGAGTGTCTGGTATGTCATGTTATCTGTCCAAATTCTTACCTTATTATTCCACCTATGTAAACGGAAAGGTCTTAGAGTCAAGTTACAGATGTTCGCACATGCTGCCCAGTATAACACTTCAGCAAAACACTTCGGCAATATTCCGCTTGAAAATACCGTTGGACCAAGAGTGTCGCACTAAAATAATGCAAGGGTTGAGCCAAGGATCTGAATTCTGCCCATGATAAACTAACAGACCTGATAAGACTGAGGGAGGCTACGCCAACAATTAGACTGGGCACGCGGGTCTCTAAGTACGAGCCCTGTCTCGATTCAGGACAAGTGTCTTTCAGAGGATTATTCTGTTGTCGCTTTAAAAATGACCTTAATGTGGTTCTGAGAGGCCCTGGAGCGTGAGGAAGTTAGAAACGTTTTGTTTGTTTGTTTTTATCTTCCTTCCTGTTGCAGATCTGTAGTCTGGGAAAGGGTAGGGATGTATGCCCATTACTTCAGGCAGCATTCCAACTCCCCCAAGTTTGGTGCAAAACCATAGGAGTCATAGGTTTGTAACTACAACTTTTAAGAGCTGACCAGATGCAGCAAGGCGGGCCTCCACTGGTCTCTCATGCCTGCTGTCTTATCTCAGCACCCACCCCACCCCCACTCCACCCCACCTCCCACCTCCCCCCCTAACCTCCCGCCTCCCCCCCTAACCTCCCGCCACCTGATCATCAGCACCCATGCTGGCTGAGAGCAGAGACTTCAGGGGAGTTGTGGGTAGGGATACCTCCAAGTGGCCTCTGTGTTTCCTGGGCTTTCTCGCAGCATGGCTGCCAGGCACTGGAGTTGAGGAGCTCAAGACAGAGGTGTGCAAAAGCCACATCTCACCATTTCGCACTGCCTGCTGTTGGCTGAAAGAGACACACTCAGATGATCTCATGTCAGGGCAAGGAGAACTAAGTATTACCTCTGGCAAGAAGGACTCTATCCTAAAACCAGCAGTCCAAGCAGTCTCCTCTCTAAACTGCAGGCACAAGGTCCCTCCATCCCTGCTTGGTGACTCACGTCCTGGAGAGTAAGCCCACCATCAGCTAGGTCTCGGGTATATTGTTCTTATAGCTCCCACGTGAAGTTCTGTGAAAACAGCATCGGCCCCTCCCCCCATGAGCGGCTTTCTGGAACCAGCAGTATTCTCAGGTTGGTAATGACTTCATTGTAGTTTAGTACCACTGTGTACAGCTGGGCTTCTGGAGGTGGCAGGTCTGTTTCCGGAGGCATCCCGAAGATGGGTGGTTGGCCGTATCCATTGTGCACGGAGCGACATCGCTCACGCCTGCCTTTGTGCTGGGTAACAGTGCCTGTTCGTCAGCGTGATCCATTACACCCGGCTCTCTACTTCTGTCTCTCTGTGCAGATTCCATTCTCTTCTCTGATTGCTTTTGCTTCTTAGACCATTACTCTAGTTGATGGTGCCAGGTTATCATTGGACCCCATCTCGCTCTCCAATAAGCCTGTGATTGATACTAATCTTCCTTGTGGGACACATTTTACAGGATGCACAGTGGAAGCCGCTTTCTAAATCTTAGCTTCTATATGCTGACAATTTACAGGGTTGTGCCTCTCACCCGCGCCAGAAGGCTTCGGGGAAATTTTAGAATCATGTAATCAGACCTCCTAATAAGAATATCTAAGACTTTTATATACAGACACAGTCGCTCCCTTCCGACCAAGCTACACGCCCATTGGTACTTTCTCCCTCCAGCCCATAAAACACACACCTAGGCCAGTGCTGTCTGGGCTGTAGTCAGTTCCTGGAAACTCAGCACGGATCATTTGTCTCTTCTGGGGAGAGTGGAATTTTAATTATACTAATGAAAGCTTTCATTTGCCACCACGTCCATAAAAACAGAAAATGAAGGCAGCTACAGACACCCCACTGAAGCAGACGCCCTCTCCCTGGAAGATGAGCTACTGAGATGTTTACAGGCACACAACATAACCCTCGGATCAACGCATGCTTCGCAGTTAAAACTTTCCAGACAATATTTTATGAAAAGCTTTGTTTTCTCAGGAGAAATCTGTGCCTTAAGATAGGAAGCCAGTGCTGTGCGCTGTTTGCTTGGGGTTCCGTTAGGGCCTCTGTCTTTTAAGTGGCAGCCTCCAGAAAGTAGGACTCTACACCTTTAAACAGTCCGAGTGATGGGCACCAGCTAGTTTACTTAAAGCTGAGGAAGTTTCTCTCCCATTTTAGTCCAGCCATGCTGAAGACCAGCGACACTTCATAAAACTGGCTTTGCTTTATATTTTAATTTAAGGATTCCAATTCAATTATGTATACCATGGAAAACAAATGCACAAAAACTATGGGGACTTTTTTTTCAATGCCAGGTGTGGTGGCACATACTTGTAATCCCAGTCTGAGTGGAGGAAGGCAGAGCTATCCTGGAAGCTTGATGGTTAGCCATTCTAACCTACTCAATGAGTTGCAGGCCAGGGAGAGACCCTGCCTCAAAAAATAAGGTGAATGCTATCCAACGAAGAAATCACGAGGTTGTTCTCTGGCACACATATGTGCACCTACATACATGCATGTATACACACACACACACACACACACACACACACACACACACTCACTCACACACACATCTTTAATGGCTGGACCTCACAGGCATCCTGCGATCTGCATCTGAAAGTGGGTCTTCCGCTGGGCAGCCTCTAGGAAGAGAGATCCCTCAAGTTGCCTGCTTTTCTCATCTGATATGGGAATTTCAGGAAGATCTTGCCATATGAGGCCCGGAGAACACATGGGCAGGGGACCCTCCTGTTCACCCAGGCTGAGGCACAAGCGCCATGCCATGCACACAGCTGTTCATCAGGCTCCATGCTGGAGCACACCAAGACCTGACCATCCCCAGAGCACCGGAACCCCCTCCCCAGCCTGTCTGGGTATACTTGGAAATGCCTCCTTTCTCCGAAGCCCGTTTGCAGTGAACCACCTTTCTGTGTCTTCCCAGCAGTGGTCAGGTTGCCTCCCTGGTCCTTCAGCTTTCTGTATCCTTCACTGGCCCCTGCCCTGTGGCTTCCATTTACTCTAATCGTAAACATGGTGGTACTGGAGGGTGCTGGGAGAGCCCTGCTGATGCTGAAGTCTTTAATGTCCTTCTGTGTCCCCAAATGATGCTGAAATGCCCGATTCCCCATCACAGACCACTTAGGCTTGAGGAGTCTTGCACTCGAACCCAGTTTACTAGGGAAGAATCAGGTTGTCTTGGGTACCTGAGTCTTTCCACATTGGGCCACGGAATATCAAGTTCGATCTGGAAACGCCAGAAACCTGGGGCACATCTGTAGCCAGTGTGCATCAAGGGGCACTCAGAAGGCAAAGTGGAGGTGATAATGAGAGGGAAGTGTAAGAGCTGAGGCTGCTGGGAAGATGGGAGGCAGCTGCCTCACTGGTCAAAGCTTCCCAGCCCCACCTCAGTGCCCCTTCCCCGTGCAGGCAGCCTGTCATTTGTAGCCAGGAGCCTTTGCCTCTCTCAGCAGCGAGGGACCATAAATGCTGGCCTGTCAGTAGGAGACTTAGACCTGTCTAGAACTTGTTCCAGGAAAGACCGTTGTCCCTCAGATTTTCTGTTAGGAGGTGACATCTCATATCGAGGTGGAAACTGGCTGGTCATTTGAACACACAGCTCAGTCTTAGCTTTGATCTTGACTAAGGGATGTTGGGTATATTTCTTGACCTCCTGGGGCTGCTCTTTCTTCCATGGTTCCAAATGTGGCTGATTTTAAAGGTCATTCACCACCTTTGATCCATGTCATCTTCATAGAAAAACAGGGACTCTAGGAGTCATGATGTGCCTTGGCCAGGGAGGGGCTTCCTGCTTCTATCTGAGCACCTTGCATCAACCTGACACTCGACACTCGCTGGCTGGCCGTTTTCCCTCTCTACTGTCTCCCCATAAGAGCACAGCATGACTGGCAGCATTTGAGGTTGTTTTCTGGAAGGCACAGACGTACCTGTCTGCATGGAGCTGGGATTGATTTGTCTCAGGGGCCTCATTCCAGCCTTGGCATTGGCTTGTAGAGGTGTCATTAAGAGGGGTTCGGTGGGATAACCTTAACGGTTCCCCAGAGAAGGGAAATACAGACCCATGTCCCAGGTTCCCAGGATCCGTGCCATGAGCTGGGCTCTGTAAGCCAGGGGCAGACAGCACAGCAGTTGTCAGCATCAGGCCGAGATCTCCTCTCCACCTCCCCAGTGCACACATCACCTCTCCTCTCCACCTCCCCAGTGCACACATCACCTCTCCTCTCCACCTCCCCAGTGTACCACATCACCTCTCCTCTCCACCTCCCCAGTGCACACATCACCTCTCCTCTCCACTTCCCCAGTGAACACATAGCCTCTGTTTGGGGGAGGATCTGTTTGGTTGATTCCTTTGTGTCCTCAGCATGAAGAATGGTGCCTGGCACATTAGCAAACTCCTGAAAAGTACTTGTTTGAATGAAGACACAAATAGGAATGTGTTGGGTATGGGTATAATACTATGAATGTGGTTCCACTATGCCACCCCATAGGTTTGCTTCTAAACGTATCAACAGTGAAGCAAATAGGGAGCCCAGGAACAAGCAGAGTGTCTGGGCCATGAGGTTCTGTTGTGGGGTTTTTTGTTTGTTTTTCTTTCTTTCTTCCTTCCTTTCTTTCTTTCTTTCTTTCTTTCTTTTTCTTTTTTTCTTTCTTTTTTTTTTCTTTTTTTGAGACAGGGTTTCTCCAAATCCTGTGGTCCTAGCTGTCCTGGAACTCACTCTGTAGACCAGGCTGGGCTCAAACTCAGAAATCCACCTGCCTCTGCCTCCCAAGTGCTGGGATTAAAAGTATGTGCCACCACTGCCCAGCTGTGTTGTGTTTTATAAAAAGATAAGGGGGAAGGCTGGGCAGTGGTGGCACACACCTTTAATCCCAGCACTTGGGAGGCAGAGGCAGATGGATTTCTGAGTTTGAGGCCAGCCTGGTCTACAGAGTGAGTTCCAGGACAGCCAAGGCTACACAGAGAAACCCTGTCTTGAAAATACCAAAAACAAAAACAAAAAAAAAAAAAAAAAAAAAAAAAAAAAAAAAAAAAAAAAAAAAAAAAACAAGTAAGGGGGAGAAAAGGAATATGTTTTGGTAGAGGTATAGTCAGGTATGAGGGAAGACCGTACCTCTGTGGGCCCATGCTGAGGTATCTCTTCCCCTATTCAGGGCATGGGGAGGGGAGTTGCGAGGGTAGCAGAGACAGAGAGAGAGAGAGAGAGAGAGAGAGAGAGAGAGAGAGAGAGAGAAGTAAAGGAGGTTGACCATGAGCATGAGGAAAGAGAGGGGGAGGGGAATGAGGAGAGAGGGAAAGGGGTGAGAGGACAGAGCAAGAACAAGAAGACAAGAGAAAGCAGAGGGGGTGAGCAGCCCCTTTCATAGTGAGTCAGGTACACCTGGCCACTGCCAGGTACTGCGGGGCGGAGCTTAGACAAAATGCTAACACCCTGGATATAGGGTGTGCTTCTAGCAGTTAATAGAGGAGTCTGGGAAGATGGTGGTGACAGAAGTGTTAGAGGATGATGAAGGTCAATGACAGAGAGGCAGAGCGGGCGCCACAGCGACTGCCTGTGTACAGGATGCCCATGGCTTCACTCACAGGTCTAGAAAGAAGTTTACCTCAGATGATGCTTGCTCTGTCCCCAGATCCCTTGCAGCGAGACTGAGTGATGTGGGTTGAATGTGTCCATGTTCCCTTGTTCTCGACTGTGGGGCTCGTGCCCCTTCTCAGAGGGCATATACCTGGAAATAGGGAAGGAGGTTACGGTAACATTAGCTTTGTCCAGCTGCTGGAAGCTTCATATGGGTGGGTGGCAATATATTGAGTATTTATTGTGTGTCAGGCACTGCACCAAGCTCTGTGGGTAAGATAATGTCTCCAAAGATGTGTGTGTGTGTGTGTGTGTGTGTGTGTGTGTGTGAGAGAGAGAGAGAGAGGGGG
>NW_022196898.1:100254244-100264172 GCF_008632895.1 Mastomys coucha | reverse complement strand
GGGGACATAGAGCATAAAGTAGGTGCAGTCCCATGTGCCTGAGGTTCTAGAACTTGGGAAGTAGAGGCAGAAAGATTAGAAGCTCAACTTCATTTTAACCACATAATGAGTTGGAAGCCAGTTCTGGGGTACAGGAGATCTTCCCTCAAAAAAAAATTTAAAAATGAATAAATAGATAATACCCGCAAATTGTCTGGCACCCATCAAGAGATGCTGGCTCAATAAGTAGGCTCTAGAGCAGGGTTCTCAACCCTCCTAATACTGTGACCCTTTTATACAGTTCTTCATATTGTGGTGATCCCCAGACATAAGATTATTTTCATTGCTATGTCTTAAGTGTTATGAATCATAATGTAAATATCTGATACACAAAATATCTGATAGGAGACCACTGTGAAAATGTTGATCAACCCACAAAGGGGTTGAGAACCCTGCTCTAGAGTCAAGATCAACTAATTCAGGGAGTGGTGGCAAGAACAGATGGAAAGGAGGTGGGTAAGAGTTGCATGGGGCTGGCATTGAAGGAAAACAAAGACCGGGAGGCAGAGTGGAGCATGAGCAACCCTGAGCTCTGACTGGGGCACCTAGAGCATGAGCAACCCTGAGCTCAGGCAGGGGCACCTAGCTGGGCTTGGGATCTTCCCTATGGAAACAGAAGCCAGGCTGCTCCAGGGAGGTTGGAGGTAAGCTCAGCTTGCAGAGAACTGCTGGTGAGAGTCTCTGTCATCCATAGAGGAAAGTCCAGGAGAAGAACTGAACAGCAGACACAGGGCTGGGAGACGGACGCTACTTCAGTCATGATAACGCCTTCTCAGGCTAGAAGAGACGTCTCAGTCAGTAAAGTGCTTGATGCACCAGGGTGGGAAGAGCTTGATCCCCAGAACCTAAGTAATACAAATCAGCCATGTGGCTCCTACTGTAATCCCAGCACTGGGGAAGAAAGGATGGGTGGATTCCTGGCTGGCCAGGCTAGGCTACTCAGTGAATTCCCAGGCACTGAGAGATTCTTCTTGGGGTGGCAGAGGGAGAGATGGGGAGAAAGGAAAGGAAGGAGGATAGGAGAAAGAAAGGGAGAGGGGAGGGAAGAGAGGTGGAGGGAGGGAGGGGAGAAGGGAGAGGGCAAGAGAGGAGAAGAGAGGAAAGAAAGGGGAAGGCCTGAGGACTGAGGACAGGATGTAAGGAGAAGGGAAAAGATAGGGGTAAGAGAGGGGAGGAGGAGAGGAGGGGTGAAGATAGAGGTAAGAGAGGGGAGGAGGAGAGGAGGAGGGAAAAAGGAGGAAGGGAGGACAGGGAGAAGAGAGGAAGGCAGGAAGGAAAAGAGAGACAGGGAAGAGGAGAGAAGGAAGTAAGGAGAGATAAGGATGGGAGAGGGAGTGAGGGGGAGGGGATGGAAGGAAGGGGAAGAAGAGAGAAGGTAAAACAGGAAGAAGAAAGAGGAAGAGGAGAAGAAAGAGAAAGGGAGAAGAGGTAGAGGGGAGGAAGGGGAGAGGGGAGGAGGGGAGGAGGGGAAGGGAGCGGCATTTGCAGAGTGGCCCCTGAGGTTATCCCTAGCCCCCACATGCATGGGTACACCTGAGCATGCTGACTGAACATGCACGAGTATGTGAGGGCACGCACACAAGAATAATGCCTTCCTGTGTCTGGTGAGACAATGACCTGTACACCCGTCCCTCCCTCGTAAGCCTTGTTTTTGAAATAAACATCACAGCAGCCCTGAGTGCAATTGAAAGTGAGCCAGGCCAGCCCAATGGGGACAGTGGCTGCCAGCCTCTGTATTTAACAGTGCCCTGCCTGCACCTCACAAACTGACAGCTCCAAAGGAGGCACAGTCCTTGAAGCCTCAAATTACTTAACCCCTGTGCGGTTTCCTTCTGAAACCTCGGCGTGTCCAGGAATAAACACAAAGACAAAGGGCCCACCTTGCTCTGCTGGACCTGGCCACAGTGACTCTCTAAGTCCTTCGCCTTTGACATCGCCCAGTCTAGGGACACATAGTTTCACCAGTAAATGTACAAATGATCAAAGCCTTTTCAAAGTACCAGGATGTAAAAGGGTCTTAGCATTGTCTGGTTAGAATTTAAGCTGGATCAAAATAAAATAAAATAATAAAAAAAGCCTTACAGTTCTCTGAACAATGAAGAATAGGAAGATGAAATCTACCTTCTGCCACCTCAGAAATTCATATGCTCATTCATTCAGCCGACATCTAGTGGCCCTGTTCTGGAATTTAACCACTTTGTGAAACAGGGTGGACATGAAAATTAAAAAAAAGTCACCATGCCTCCCAAGGAGGTGGCATGTGAGTGGCCGCAACAGGGGAAGTAACAGTGGTGGTGGGAAGTGGAGGAGGTAGGAGAAGCAATCAGAATTCAGCCCTGAACCACAGGTCCTCCACCATTTGACAAGAACTAAGAAATGGGAGCACTGAAGAATCTCCTTAAGCTCAAACCTAAGAAATCTTGATTACCCAAGCTCAGCCGGGCAGTGGCCTTGGCACGAGGTCAGAAGTGCTATGTAGGTAAAGAGCATATATGAGCTAACAGGCCAGGCAGTGTGCTCTGAATGGAGGTCGGCCTCAGACAGAAGCAAGGACAGGGCCTGCTGAGAGAAGTGAGCAGGGTGAAGGATGCCTTTTAGAAATGCAGACTGCCCTGCCCTCTGTGGTGGAGGGAGGGGAGTTCTAGATCACAGGGTTTGAGAGCTGTGGTCAGAAGCATCCTTCAGAAAGAAACAAGGACCTGTCCTCCAGCCTCAGGCTCCAGTAAGCATCAACAGGTCAGGTTTCCTATCTCAGGCTACAGTAAGCACTAACAGGTCAGGTTTCCTGTCTCAGGCTCCAGTAAGCATCAACAGGTCAGGTTTCCTATCTCAGGCTCCAGTAAGCATCAACAGGTCAGGTTTCCTATCTCAGGCTCCAGTAAGCATCAACAGGTCAGGTCTCCTATCTCAGGCTCCAGTAAGCATCAACAGGTCAGGTCTCCTATCTCAGGCTCCAGTAAGCATCAACAGGTCAGGTTTCCTATCTCAGGCTCCAGTAAGCACTAACAGGTCAGGTTTCCTATCTCAGGCTCCAGTAAGCACTAACAGGTCAGGTTTCCTATCTCAGGCTACAGTAAGCATCAACAGGTCAGGTTTCCTATCTCCTTGTATACAAGTGACACTACAAGCTGTGCCAGGTTGCCCGAAAGGTACACTAGATCAAGACAAGTTTCCTGATCACACAGTCAAAAAGAAGTGAGACTTCTTAATTGGTTGTTGAGGTGGTGGTCTAGGGGCTTGGCCTTCTTCCCTTGGCTCTGCTAACACCTACACCTGTCAAGTTCACTAGGCAATGTGCGAGGGTGCCGGAAGGGCAAAGAGTGAAGGGTCTGTCAGGAGGCCTGCGGCTCGACCTAAAGGCAGTTACTGAAGGTGTGTGGGGCCACACCCATGTGACAGTTGATGGAAGGAAGCACAGAGCTAGAGGAAGTTCTCCTCTCTATCCTACCTATGTGAGGACCTTAAAACTCATTTTCCCTCCAGCAACAACTTCTCAGCCTAGCACCTCATTTCAATGTGTGGCTGGAAAATAAATTGATAAGCAAAGGAAGCTTAAAATACCGTGAGCACAATCCCTCTTTGTACCAAATCTTACTTGTCTAGATTATTTCTGAAGGTTCCAATCTGACTTTGCAGATTCCTACCTAAGGGAACAAAGTTTGACCCCAGCCTTTGACAACTGGATGACAGTGGCTTGTGTCACCTGTTGATAACTGGATGACAGTGGCTTGTGTCACCTGTTGAGACGATTGGTGTTATGTTCACCATTCCCTTCAGTGGTGGGAGCCATTTCCACTGCATGCCTCCTAACTTCTAGACGGTTCTGCTGAGGTTCTGCATTCCTGATCTCTCGGAATCTGTGCTGTCACTGTTTCTTAGTTCTCAGAATTTCTACATTCTCCATGATTTCCAGCCAGCTCCCTCCCTTACACAGGCTTCCTCTTCTCTTCCTACATTTTGGCCACCTCCTTCTCTTCTCCTCTTCCAACTCCTTCCTGCCTCCTTTTCATGTACACTCTTCCTTCACCTCCTCTCCCCTCTCTTCTTTATCCTCCCTGCTTCTTCCTCCCCTGTTTCTCCTGTCGTTTCGTGAGACAGTCTCACTCCTCCCAGGCTGGCTGGACCTCAAGGTGATCTTCTATCCTCCACCTCTTAAGCGCTGGGATTACAACCATACACGGCCACACCCAGCTCTTCATCAAAGATGCCTTGCAACAATGATGGGCCTAAGATTTGTACCCATGCCTGCTGCCCAAGCTGGGCTCCCTCCTGTCCAGTGCTGTATATTCACTGTTCTGGTCATGTGGGTTGTTCTCATTCGTTGACTGAAGGAGACATGGTCATCTCTTCTTGCAAGGAGTCTGTGACATTCTATTGTACAATCCTTCCAATGTTTAAGTAGGGTATAGCCAGAAGAGTGAAGCAGGTAGTGTCCTGGTTGGAGCCTAAGAGCTGTGTGTTGAGCAAATGAAAGGGTAGGGGGAGAAGAAACTTGTATTTCATTAACAGAGCAGATCCCTGCCTGGCCGGGAGGATGTACCATGGCGACCAAATGCTGGTTAGCTTTCCCACTCTCTACTCAGCCATATACAGAACTCTAAGTTCTTGCTGCCATCAGCTCAGTACCTTCCCAGGCCTGGAGTCATTGCTCACATTTGTCTAAGGTTTCTTCTAAAGCTGGTGGATGCCAAACAAGCCAGATTTATAGAAACAGGCATGTCCAGCAACAGTCAAGATCACCTAAGGCTAATGAAACGCAGCCTTCTAATTACACTAATCATGTGTGGGGTCCTGATATGGCCTGTCTTCCAGGGAGTAATGGGTGTGTGTGAAGGCAGTTGCGTTAATTCCTATAAGAAGGAATTCTAGGAAGATGGCAGGTGAGCCCAGATAAACTGCCAGCCACTGTATCAGCATCCCGGGGAGAAGCAGGCTCTAGGATGTAACCCACCCTTCAACTGTGCACACTCATGGAGGACAAAGGAAAACCATCTGTCGCTTACCAAGAAAGTAAGGGACAAGAGATCAATAAATTATTTCAAGTATCTCCCAAACATCTGCCAAGAACCAAAATGAAAAATTCCAGTCCCTCGTTGTGTAAGGACCATGAAGAAAATAAGCAGGACTCCATCAGCCACTTTCCGGTCATTGGCAGAGACACCTAAGGCTCTCCCAGGGCTCAGAGGTTTGGAGGGTTGGATTCAGAGCTTGCTGGCCATATGTGCTTGGCAGAACATGCCAGCAACAGGAGCCAAGGGCAGAGGAGAGAGGAGGGTCTTCCTGGCACAGACAGGTCAGAACAAGAAGGAAAGTCAACCCTTGCCAGCCTTCTCCCTTCTGATCTCCTGTGAAGGGCCGCAGTCATAGGACAATGCCACTCAGGATCATAGTCATGAGACAGTGCCACTCAGGACCATAGTCATGGGACAATGCCACTCAGGACCATAGTCATGGGACAGTGCCATTCAGGACCATAGTCATGGGACAGTGCCACTCAGGACCATAGTCATGGGACAATGCCACTCAGGACCATAGTCATGGGACAGTGCCACTCAGGACACCTGTCATAGGTCAATGCCACTCAGGACCATAGTCATGGGACAGTGCCACTCAGGACACCTGTTGTAGGACAATGCCACTCAGGACCATAGTCATGGGACAGTGCCACTCAGGACCATAGTCATGGGACAGTGCCACTCAGGACACCTGTCATAGGACAATGCCACTCAGATTCAGTGTGAACCTTCCCAGTTCAGTGTTCAGTTAAACTCTCTGGAAACACCCTCACAGGCACCCTGGTGTGCCCCGCTGGTCTCATGGAGGACTCTTAACTCAGTCAAGCTGACACTGAAGGTCAACACTAGCTCAACACATACGTATGACCCTCCTTCAGCTACACCTACGAATCAGCTAGGTGTTGACTCTGAGTTCAACGGCCCTCTACTTTTAATGACTTGTTTAGTGTGTAATGGAGGGTACAATTACATACAATCAGAAACTGAAAATATGGCAAATTAGAAACATGAAAGTGACAAGCACCACCATGAGACACCTCCCCTCACCCCTCAGAATGGCTATCATCAAACAGAGGGCAGGACACACTGTCAGTGACACAGAGAAGCCCTGTGCGCTGCACTGGGAATGGAAAATGGACAGCTGCTTGGGAAAGCAGGCTGGCAATCTCTAGGGTATAAACAAGACTATCATATGATCCAGAAATGTCATTCCTAGGTTCCCCAAGAGACACAAAGATATAAGTTCACATGAAGGCTTCCGTTTGAGTATTCATAACATTGTTTATAATAAACAAGAGATGAAACACAAATGTATGTGTGCTTGTGTACACACACCCAGACACATACCAACACACTAGTGAATAGATATACAAATAAACTAGGGTGTATGACCACAGTTGATGATTCTGATTATAATACATAGCAAAAGAAGGGAGATCTGGCTGCAGATAAAACATCACCCAGCGTTCAAAGTGGATGGGCAGGGAATGGGCAGGGCCTATAAGGGAGCCTGGGGTTCCTTTTTAGAATGATAGAAATATTCTAAAATTAGATCTTGGCAATGTCAACCTAACTTGAGTTTAAAAATCAGTGAATTTGTCACCAGGCATTGTACAGAACACATGCAGACATGTAAGTATGTCTGCACACACGTAAGAGGTAGAAGCAAAATCAGAAGTTCAGAGTCGCCTTTGCTTACATAGTGAGTTTGAGGCCAGCCTGGGCTACATGAGACTCTATATCAAAAACTGTAATAAAATAAAATGGGTGAATTTTATGACGGACAAATTATATCTTAATAAGACTGAATGTTAAAAGCTCATTAAAATGCAATTAAATTAAAAGGAAATTATGGGCTTTCCCAGGCCTCCCCTTTAAGTTAATTCAGTGCTAGTTATGGTTATGAAACATACACAAAACTCCAATATTGCACTCTAAAAAATAAAATCCACTACCCAGAGCTGGGAAGTCTCTGGACCTGCTATCTGCTGAATGGCGATATTGAACACAAGTTCACCCATGTGCAGTTCTTGGTACCATGCCCCATGTAAGAGCTTCATACTCCTCAGCTACTTGTTCAAACACACTTGTTGGACAGCTTTTGTGGTGCTACGGAAACTGTACAAATAAGATAGTATTTACTTTCTTTCCTTTTACATCCCAGAATATAAGAAAGACAACAACATGTAGGCACAAGAAACAATCATTAGGATTATTTTAGGATGACCGTGAATTTATAAAAATCAAACAAAGCCTGGGTCACGGTAGAGTGTGCCTAGAGATGGGGAGAGCTGCTGGTGAGAAGGGAAACTGGGTTTCTTGGCATGTGAAGTTACTTGTGAAGGGCTTGAAGGAGTCCCCCCCAGAGAGGGGACAGCCAGCCATGGGGAGACGAAGGCAGTGCAATGGCTGAACAGGAGCGCGCTGGAGGGACAGCCAAAGGGCAAGCCGCAGATGGTGGGCGCAGACCTTGAAGGGAGTCTGGGATTTCATTCGCTCCACAGGAAGCCACTGAAAGGAGCAGCAGATGCATGACAGAACGAGATTTGCATACTGATGGTGACTCTGGGAACTCCTACAAGTGGAAACACAGGTGAAGGGGTGAATGAGAGATGTCAGCTCAGAGCTGAATGCTATTGGCACTGAGGTGAGATGTCGGTCACTTAGACAGAGGGAGGAGGCGTGAGGAGACAGGCAGGGATGAGATGTAGAAGACAGAGCCAACAGAAGTACATGAATAGAGGGCTAGGGGACAAGTCTCAAGAATGAGCCTGGGACTGTGGAGTGAGTCATTGGGGCCACGTTGCCCTGTGGATTCAAGTGGCAAGCCTCCCGTTTGAGATCCAATTCCCCACGTTCATGGTATGGATGAAAAGATGGACGTTGAAAAAGCTAAGCCATTTACCCCGTGTGTTCATCTGAGAAGTACAAGAAACAGGTTTGAGGCCAACAGCAACAACAAAATGGTTTTAACGCAGCTCAGTCTCAAAGGCCTCGCCCACTCCAACAAGGCACCGCCCACTCCAGCCTTCTGCCACAGAACTTGATTAGCCTCATCCAGGCCAGGGGTGAAAACCATATAGGTAGCACTTGGTGGAGAGAGACGTTGAAGGGAGAGATTGCTGGTGCTCTGTGGCCCCTAGAGGCTGGTGGGAGGGCCTGTCAATAAGCTGCAGGAAAAGCAACTTCTTGGGAGAGTAACATTTTCCTGGCAACTCACATTAAATAATCAGCGTGGCTCTCACCAAGGTGCCTGAACTGAAACTGACAGCTAATAACAGCCTGGTAATTACAGGAAGACATCAGATTGCAAGGCCAGAGTGTCTCCAAACACCTAAAGCCATTTAATCTGTTTACTCCAGACCAACAGGCTGCCCCGCCCCCAGGGCAAGGCCAGTGTCATTACTGAGCTAATGGGCATCACGTTCTGAGGTACCTTTCCCCCTGCCAAATAAATCAGAGTTTTAAGAAGTGAAGCCATGGTGTTGCCGGCTACAAATGTGTACAAGGACATCACCAGGCATTTTAGGTGTCAGCTTTAATTTGACTTGGCTTGCTCTACTCTCTTAAGAAAGGCTCAGGAGGGATCAGCTGGGACACAGGGAAGATTCCGCCTGCTCTTGCTCTTCTGGCTGTGACAAAAATCAGACCTTGATTTCTTAGCTCGCTTCCTCTAATAAAAATGCTCCTGTCACCACAGTGTGGAGGGGTTAGCCATGATAGAAATTATGTTTCCCCATCCCGTGTGTATGAGTGTGCATGTGCACATGTGTGTATGCATGTGTGTGCGCGTGTGTGTGCATGTGTGTGCACATGTGTGTGCATGTGTGTGTGCACGTGTGTGTGCACGTGTGTATTTTGTGGGGTGTTTTACATAGGAATGTAATAGAAGGATTAATTCACACATTCTAAAATCAACTTGAGCCCCACTGACGGTACATGCCCTGCCCTGGGTTCTAGAATGGCAGAAAATGCTTGCAAATTGCCCAAATACATAAGAAACAAAAGTAAAATTAGAGTTTCATGTGTGTGTACACACTCCCATTCCCCTAACAGCCTGCTGCCCACCTACATCCCACAGTGCCCAAGCAGCTTGCTGACCCTTTGCATGGGGTGGTGGGAGGCTCGGTCTGCAGTGGCAGGCCTCTGAGGAACCCTCTGCGGACACCTCATGACTCCCTCCTTATGTGCTTCCAACTTTTTCCCAGGCATTTTTTCTACCTCAAACCGCTCTAATGACCTTGCATGAAGCTTACTGGGGATTAATACCTGGCTTGATGGCCCTTCCTGTGTCCTGGGACAGTTCCCAGCCAGCCAGTCATTTCAGGCAGCATCCTGAGCCCTCCCATGATGCTTCCACAGTCTTCTCTCTGAAAACAGGTGTCTTCTGCCTGTCCCTTTTCTGCTGTGCGTCAGAACCAAGACAATTCCTGGCAAGTTGATGTTTGGGCCACCTGTGTACCTTCTGTCCTTGCGTTCCCCTAGAATACAAGAAGAAGGAAGCAGGGAGTCATCTTTAGCCATCACTTTCCCTAATCAGCATTAAATGCTTAAAAGACAAAATCGGATCTCCTGTAGCCCAGGCTGACCTCAGACCACTATGTAGACAAGGGTCACCTTGAACTTTTGAGTCTACACCTCAACTGGCATGTGCTTCCGCATCAAGCTTTTTGTGTCACCCAGGGCCTAGGACTAGGCAATCACTTTACTATCTGAGCTACATCCCCAGACCAATTAAATCCTTTTTATAGTCAGGACACAGGAGACTGCCAAGATTGGAACTGTCTTCCAATACTGGTGGCCATATTTTCCACCAAGCTACACAACTGCTGAGAGAATGAGACTATGCAGAGAGAGGGGGGGAGGGAGATCGA
>NW_022196898.1:100241649-100254057 GCF_008632895.1 Mastomys coucha | reverse complement strand
GAGGGAGGGAGGGAGGGAGAGAGGGGGGGAGAGCTGCCCTCCTAGGTGAAATCTCCCCTCGGAGCTCCTCATGCTGCTGGAGCTCCTCATGCTGCCGTCCTCCCCCTCTGCCACTCTGTCTCCAAGGCAGAACCCAGAGTCAGTCCTCCCACGCTCTGCTTAGCAATCTGCCCCCCCATCACTGAAGGGATGAGCACACTGACACTGCAGCAGAAATCAACTTACGCCCGTGAATGATCCCCCAGATCATTAAGACTCTAGAATTTTAAGGGTGCTGAGATGTGAAAGAACACAGCTCCCTTGGAGGACTGCAGTGCGCCCTAAGAAACCGGGTCTCACAATTTGTGTGATTTTTAGTCATTCTGCTTCCACAGCACCATTAGTCCTCCTGAAGTCAGGAGCCAGGCTCCATTTCCTCCTTGGAAGTGGCCTCACCTTCTGTACGTCCTCATCTCAGATGCTACAAGTATGTCATATGCAGAAGAGCAGAGTGGTCTTACTGCTACCCCTTAGCAACAGGCAGGATTTGGACTTGCATGGTTTTGCACCACGTACCCTGTGAACACAGGTTTCAGAGTGGGTGCTAGTGAGGGGAGAGCTGAGAGGGCAGGGCTCAGAGGGATGGGCAGGGAAGAGAACCCATGGCTGCCCTGGGCTTCCATCCTGGTGGGTTCTGACAATGTCTGGTGATCTCAGAGAATGTGTGCAGCACAGTCAGAGACTTCTCCTTCCCTGAAAAGATCTTCTGCAGGGAAGGGTAAGAAAACGAAGGAGGTCCTTGGAGTGTCCCTGGGGTGGGGGTGTTTCACTTGTCAGCCAGCCTCAGCTGTGAGAAGTGACCTGGAACTGGGCTGGGAACATCCCCTCTGCTGGCCCGCTCTCCTAAAATGCCAGCAGGTATAGGCAGAGAGCTGTCACCCATGGTCTCCCTTAGCTAATGTTACACTAGTGACCATCCAGACAGGGTGTGCCATTGGTGTGATAGTGCTAAGACTGTTATGGGGAGAACCAATCACTTTCTGGTTGGATTTGGGGCCAACATCATAGAGGCAGAGGCAGGGGAGGATCACGAGTGCTAGGGATCCCTGTCTACCATCCGTGACGAGGGCTGTTGCACAGCTAACAGAAGCTCTGAAAAGATGACATGTCAATACCCAGCCATGAAGGGAGGAGACACTTGCAAGACTCTGCTCTCTTGAGGATCTATAGGTCATTAGTTATTGATAGGAAAAGAAAAGACATTTTTCTCAGTGGTCTAGTTACCTGGTAAAGTGCCCAGGGGCCCTCCTTCTCTCTCTCTCTCCCTCTCCCTCTCTCTCCCTCTCTCTCTCTCTCTCTCTCTCTCTCTTTCTCTCTCTCTCTCCCCCCTCCCCCTCCCCCTTCCACACATGCAAGTAGAAAGAACATTATTAGGAAGAATCAGTGGAAAGGGGACAAAAGAGGCTCATCTGGGTTGATATGATTAAAAATACATGTATGAAAATTTCATAATGAAACCCACTATTACATATGATTAATACACACTAATAAAAACATAAAAAATAAAAAAAAATAAACAATAAAGTAACCTAATGAAGGAAATGTTCTGAGTTCTATGGTACCTCAGGGCATTAAGAAGTATTCGTTAAAGGTCTTCAAATGAACATCAGGGTAAATGAATGGGTGAAGAATCAGCAGCATTGGGCTACATGTTATCTACTTGGTCCCTTGTGTTTTAAAAGAGTAAGAAGGTTAGGAACTTGTTTGAGATGAGCTGTAGACTTGGTCTTCTGACCCTCCCATGTCTGAATGGCCAGATACTTGCAGCTCCTCATTGTCACAGAATACTTCAGTAGGCTTCCCATGACCAACGACGCTTGTTCTCCCAGGACAGAAGGGTTCCCAGGTCCAGGACTTTCACCTCTAACATGCAGACAACCTGAGGCACTGGGTCAGTCACTGAAGAGACTGTTAGGGCTCTGAGAAGCTCTGTCCCCTACTGACAACCCTCTGTCTGCCCTAGCCATTGTTTCAAAGTTCTGTAGCCTTGTTATTACAGAACAGACTGGAGATCTGCGGTAAGAGTGTAATTCTCATAAACGTTTGCATTAGTGAGGATTACACAGGAAACCTTTGTTAAGGATTTCAGTCGATCTGATAATTGGCAAATTTTTATGTTCTAAATATTCTTAGAAAAAAAGAGTTCCATTTAAGAATGTTCACTTATAGGACTAAGCTATAAATTAAAACTTTCAAAAATTGAATTTGTGAAGAAGAGGAGGAGGAGGCGGTGGTGTAATAACGTTTCTTGGGGCCTGCTGCTTCCTCCTTTATTCAGGGGCCCTAGTCATTAAAGACAAAGGGCACTTCCCACATCTGGTCCTGTTACCACCTTCTCCTCCTAAGATCCCCTCTTCTTGGTTGGTTTCCAGTGCACAATCCCTTGCTGATTGACTTTACCCCTGCCTTTCCGGCTCCATACTCCCTTACCTTGGGTCCCAGAGGATCTTGTGCCAGGTTTGTTCAGCACTTACTGTGGATCCTGAACATTATTCTGAGAGCATCCTCCTTACATTATTCTGAGAGAGAGCATCCTCTCCCTGGACTGCATGCTCCCTGAGAGAGACTCTCATCATGTTTTATCTACGCACCAAGTTCAATGTCTGATACATAAAATGACTCTCTGTTACAGATTAGCTATAGAGCCCTCCCACCCCCAAGATTCCTGCTTGAACACTTAGTCTCCCACTGCTGGTGACTTTTTTTTTTTTTTTTTGGTGATGAAGAGAAGTCTGTGGAAGCCTTGGGAGGTGGGGCTCTCTGGAGGGGGTGGGGCTCTTGAAGTTTATAGCCCCACCCCGTGCATGTCCTGTTTACTTGGCTTCCCAGTTTGCCCAGATGAGGACAAGCTGCCAGCTCACTCTACTGTCACATTGAGTGACAAATAGTACTATCATTAAATAAACCATATCGAGCTCTGCGTAATTCACCCACAGAACGAGACATTGAACCTTTACCCAGAAGTCTTTGCAGCAGAGGCATTGGCAGTCTCCTTCCCCTAAACCCCGGGATTCAGTGAGGAGAACAGGAGTGTGGCTCTTCCTCAAGAAGTTTAGTTCTTGACCATATGTTAGCTTCGCAGACTCAGGTCTAAACTGAGTTCTATACTGAATGATCCTCACAGGAAGTGGGGTACTAGCTGCCATTTTACTGCCTCTTCCCAGATCAGAGCCCCAAGAGTTGGAACACTCAAGAGTGAGGGATAGCTTACCGTGTGTGGGGTGAGAGAGGACAGGAGGGACCAGAGAGTGAAGCTAACAACCCAGCACCCTACTTACTCTAGCTTCCTCTTACTCTCACTTTAGGTGCTAGCCTAACTAGCCTAATGGCTAATCCCATTGGCCCTAGAGCCAGATATCTCACCTTCAAATCCCAGCTATCCCTTTCCTAACTGTATGATCAGGAGCTAAATTATTTTATTTCTTAATCTTTCAAATTTCTTATTTGTAAAGTAGCCACAATAATAGCTTACAGGATTATTTTAAAGATAAATATGGCTGCATAATAAGCTCAGACACATTCCCAACACATGCAGAGCACTCAATACATTGCTACTTGACCACTCTTTTTTTATATACTTCCAGCCTTGCAGTGGCTGCAATCCCCATCAGTCAGATTCCAACTCAGACCGCCTCCACAAACCCTGTCACACCTTGATGTATTCCTTCGCCAGGGTCCCTCACAAACATGTAAGCTTTGCAGGGCTCTGTTTCCCTCTGGTTTTTGCATCTGGCTGCCTAACTCCATGCACTGATTTGCTTTCTTTTGCTATGTTAAAACACACAGAAACATATATACAAGTAAGTAACTTTATGAGCTAAGCTGTATCCGTTTAGGAGCACACACATACACACACACACACACACACACACTTTTTTTTTTAACAACAATTAGTAGAAAAAGAGGCCATGATTTGAAAGACAACAAGAAGACATATATGGGAGGATTTGGAGATGGGGAAGAAAAGGGGAAAATAATATATTATAATCTCAAAAAGCAACTTAAAACCAACTCAAAAGGGTTTACTTGACTCACAGGTCACACTCCGTCATTGAAGGAAGCCAGGGCAGGAGCTCAAGACAGAAACACAGAGCAGGAATTGAAGCAGAGACTGGGAAGGACAAGGCCTGCTGACTCCTGCTCAGCCAGCTTCTATAGATAACCCCAGACCGCCTGCCCAGGAGTAGCACCACCCACAGTGGGGTGGGCTCCCCTCTGTTAATGTGTAATCAAGAAAATGTCCGACAGACATGACCTAGGGTGAATCTAACAGAGGAATTTCCTCAGTTGAGTCTCCCTCTTCCCAGATGTGTCAAGTTGACAAGGACAGCCATCACACCCAGTCACCTAAGCACAAGGGAACATTGCATTCCTGGTGATAACTCAGAGTGGCCGAGCTCCGATTTCTCAAGCCGGTGTGTCCATCATTAGCTCAAAGGGCTCAGTCCTGGCTCGCTGGGCTTTCACTGTGTGCTCCATAGTAAATGGTAATTGTGTTTCAAACAGTTTCGCTGTGTAGCCCAGCTGAGCGGGAACTGGCTATGTAGGCATGCAGGCCTCAAAGTCACAGGGATACAAAGTGCTGAAGTTTCAGGTGTGCACACCACTTAAAGGATAGACTTGAGAGCACCTGCCATTTACTGACTAATTCCTGTGACAAGTCCCACGCTTCAGCTGGGCTCTGCTACATGCAATGATCACTTTCACAGGTCAGATAGTACTGATCTTAAACAACAAAACGGCCCTTATCTTAGGGGTTTCCTCCGCTTCCACCAAGGTAGAATGGGCAGTTTTCCTCTGCTAGAATGGAAGAAACCAAGGCTCGTGGAGGACAGTGACTTAGCAGGTTTCTGTGACTATACAAATGTTTCAAACAAAGCTGGACCCACCTCGCCATGAGAGAAGGTCTTGGGGAACACTCCGTCAGGCTATGGCATCACTCCCATGGTTCAGGAAACTCTCACAGTGAATACAAAACTGAGTATTCCAGTGCTTAGATGGATCCTGTTTCCAGAGCCGGGTGCTCAGTCCACAACTAACTGAAAAGGGTAAAGCTCTGGGGGAGATCGGTGAGGCAACCTCCGCTCAGAATGCCTTGATTGGGCTGGGCATGCAGCTCAGACAGTAAAGCGCTTTCTGGGAACGCATGGAGCTCTGGGTTCAGGCTGTAGCCCTGCATAAGCTGTGTGGTGTGTGGAGGTGTGTGTGGAGCTGTGTGGTGGAGGAGGTGGAGGCAGGAGGATGAGGAGTTCAGAGTCACTCCTGGCTACACAGTGACATTCAGATTACCGTTTTCTTTTGAGCTTCCTGTCCTTGGGCTCAGACTCTAATTTCATTATCTTAGGAGAAGGAAGAGATATTTCCATTAAACATGAACAGGGCATGTTTTAGTTGTCAGCTTTTAGGTGTTAAAGGAAATCATTGGTTCAAGGTGCTCTACTGAGCACCGTCAGCAGCATTGCTCCGCTGGCTTTCCAGGCAGGCAGGCCATCATGGGGGTGCGTTTTCAGAAAGGCATCTAAGCACTCCAGTTCCAGAATCTGAGGCTGTGAGCTTGAGACTTTATTTACATAAATGGAAACAGATGCTGCGGCTTCTAGCCTACCCTATGCCTTTAAATGAGAAAAAATAGTCCTAATTCTTTATTTCAAAGTTACAGCATTGAATCTGCGGGTCATTGCTCCCGTGATTCATGAATGGTACTTTTTATTGAGGGTCAACATGCTTCCCCGGCATACGAGGGCCTTGACAATGCTTAGCTTTGGAATAGGATGAACAAGAGTTGCACACACAGAGTCACACGGTTTGCAGAGGAGACTTTGCTTTGCCTCGGGCCAGCTTTGGATTCGGAAATAGCTAGTTTTGAAAGTATGCCTCTGTGACTTCCCATCTCTAAGCTAACTAAGCATACAACTGTTTTCACCTTGTTGGCTTCACACGTCCACACTGGTGTCTAAGTGCGGCCAGTGACAGACAGATCAACACCAGCCCTTTCTCCCTGGTCTAACCGCCTCCATCTATAGTGTAAAAGAAAGTGAGAATCCGTGTGGTTGCAATGGACCAGATATAATCTAGTGCAAGTCGGGGAGCGGGGTGTAAAGAGAGAGAAGACATCCTTATCTAAAGACAGGGGTGTAACCTGGTGATGCCAGGGAGTGGGGTGGGTGTTAAAAGGAGGGATGAACCTGGTGATACCAAGGGAGGTAAATTCCGTGGCTGACGCCATCTTTCTCCTCCCCCTGTCTTTCAGCCCTTGAAAATGCATTGCAAGGATTGCGCCCTGGTGACCAGCTCAGGGCATCTGCTTCGTAGCCAGCAGGGCCCCCACATCGACCAGACGGAGTGTGTTATCCGCATGAATGATGCCCCGACCCGAGGCTATGGGCTTGATGTGGGCAACCGCACGAGCCTGCGGGTCATCGCACACTCCAGCATCCAGAGGATCCTCCGCAACCGCCACGACCTGCTCAACGTAAGCCAGGGCACTGTGTTCATCTTCTGGGGCCCCAGCAGCTACATGCGGCGCGATGGCAAGGGCCAGGTGTACAACAACCTACAGCTCCTCAGTCAAGTGCTGCCTCGGCTGAAGGCCTTCATGATCACACGCCACAAGATGCTGCAGTTTGATGAGCTCTTCAAGCAGGAGACTGGCAAAGACAGGTACAGGGCACAGGAGGGAAGCAGGATGTGTGAGGATGTGTGCTGGGGACAGACTCACTAAAAGCCAAGCCAAAGCCGAGGGTCTGTGTTGTGTGCTCGTGGCTCATGTCAGCAACATCAATGGGGCTCACGTGTTGGGTCGCCCCGGTAACAGACTACTCAAGTTGAGTGTATCAGGCAAAGTGGCCTGAAGCACAGTGACCATTACTGAGTAATTCATAGCCAAGTCCTTATTTTTTAAAAAAAGGCTAAAAGGAGACTGGCCTACATTAGGAAAAGTGGGACACAGTAACTTCATTGATCGAAGACAGGATGTGGAGATGAGGCTCAGTTTACTAAGTGCTCGCTGCCGCTGCCTTAGCTTGAGGGTCTTTCTCCCTAGGTCCTTAGCTCCACAGGGAAAAATGGACATGGTGGTACACGCTTAGGATCTCAGTGCTAGAGAAACTGAGACAAGCAAGTGCCTGGGGCTTGCTGTCAGCAACCCTACCCTACTCTGCTCGATGAATTCCAAGCCAGGGAGAGGCGCTGGCTCAAAGGACAAAGTGGACAGCATCTAAAGAATAATATTGACCTCTGCCATCCACACATACTCACAAACATGCACATGCGCTCACACTGACACACACACACACACACACAGAGAGAGAGAGAGAGAGAGAGAGAGAGAGAGAGAGAGAGAGAGAGATTATTTTTCCCTTCCTAAAATACAGTCATGAGGTCAACTGCTCATCACTGAAAACCTACTACTTGCTCAGTATGTGCCTCTCGGAACAATCCTCACACCTCTAGGGACAGTCCTCACGGCTCTCGGGACAGTCCTCACACCTCTCGGGACAGTCCTCACACCTCTCGGGACAGTCCTCACACCTCTTGGGACAGTCCTCACGGCTCTCGGGACAATCCTCACGGCTCTCGGGACAATCCTCACGGCTCTCGGGACAGTCCTCACACCTCTCGGGACAGTCCTCACACCTCTCGGGACAGTCCTCACGGCTCTCGGGACAGTCCTCACGGCTCTCGGGACAGTCCTCACGGCTCTCGGGACAGTCCTCACACCTCTCGGGACAGTCCTCACACCTCTCGGGACAGTCCTCACACCTCTCGGGACAGTCCTCACACCTCTCGGGACAGTCCTCACACCTCTCGGGACAGTCCTCACACCTCTCGGGACAGTCCTCACACCTCTCGGGACAGTCAAAAGCAAGATGCCAACCCTCCAAACATACAGCCTTAGACATTCACCAAGGAGCGGAGGAAGGAAATGGAGCTATAACTTATATGGCAGGAGACAAACCATGGTGTGGGGCAATGTTTTCTGAAGTGCTCCTGAAGACTAGATAATGGGTACAGAGACTGCTCAGTGGTTAAGAGCACTGGTGGCTCTTGCAGAGGACCTGGGTTCAGTTTACACACTCACATAGTGGCTTATAATCATCTGTAACTCTAGTGCAAGGGGATCTAACCCTGTTCTGACTCTTTGGGCACCAGGCACGCATGTGGTATGGACACACACATGTAAGCAAAACACACATGCACATAAAGTAGATGTTTTTAGAGATTTGATAATAGTGCATGAAGTCAGTATATTCAGGATGATTCTATAGTTGCAGATTTTTGAAAAATCTGTGGTCTGGGTGATAAAAAGGCTTTCTCACAAAGATGCTCTGGACTGAGCCCCTGGACAGTGTTTCTACAAGTACTGAAAGACCTGGGAGGGATAGCAGTCCTCCCAGGGGACCAAAGGACCAGGGAGAGAGCACACGGGGAGGACTGTAGAAAGGCCCCCTGTGGGTGCATCTAGGACATCTGGGCAAGTGGCATAAGATAAGGTCAGAAGGGAAAAGAGTCATGAGCTAGACAGAGCCAGAGAGTGATAGAAAACACTGGGGTGCTCAGGGAAGCCTCAGAGGGGTGGCCGGACACACAGCTCTGAGCTGGAATGTCAACCATGGACCTAGAGACTTGATGACCTACCTCACACCCCTGTGGAAGTAAGGGACAGTGACTACAGATCGGGCTGATCTCATAATTAATTTCTAAAGCATATACTGTTATAATTAGCATACACTTAGTGGTCTAATGCACTTCTTATTAAAAAAACAAAACAAAACTGTTACTCCATTTCTTATCTTAAATCTAAAGAGATTTGTTAAGTAAAGACCAGAAAGTACTGAATCTACTATTTGACTGGGTCATGAACATAAGATTGGGAAGTGAAGTCCAGTATCCCCAAATTCTTTGGACAAAAGAGCTGTGTTTTTCAACCTTGGGAACTTTACAGAAGTTTGAGGGCTGGGCCTGACAGCAGTGGGCCCCAGGAGGGAAGCATTACTCTGTCTACACTGCTGTAGCCTCATTCCTGGGACAACACAACAGGCCTGTGGCTACCACAGGCCAGACCCATGGCTAGCTTAGTGGGTCTACAGCTTGAGTAGGAGAGCTATGGTTAGCCAAACACACTGTGACTGGTCCATCACACTCATGGCTAGCAAAGTCCACAGTTATGGCTAGCTAACAGACCCAAGGCTAGCCTAATAGCCCTACAACTAGCACAACCCAGACCTGTGGCTAACCTAGTCAATCTCTGACCCAGCCATGAATCACATGGACACTGCTGATTAAAAGTTAAGAGCTGATACAAATCCCCATCATGGCGACCCAGCAAGAGGAAACAGCTCTGAATCTTAACAAGTTCTTTCACCAAGAACACGTTTTGTAAGGAATAGACAAACAAGGAACTATTTACAACTAAATGTTGCTGCTTAGAAATTTCACAAAAAGTTTAAACTGTCTGAACCATAGAAAACGCATTCTCTCTTTTTTTGTTTAATGATTGTTCATTAAAAGTAAGTCTACCCAAAACCCTGGAGCAGGGTTCACAAAGACAACTGCACACCGCTGCATCCCTGCAAGGGATCACATGACATGGACCGCCTGGAGATGAAACCATTCCACCCCTTGACCACTTAAGATCACTAAGGAACAGTCTCCTACAAGACACATTTACCCCTCCCAATAGCCTGACCAGTGAAAATCTTCGGCTCAGAACATCTCTCTTTATTCGCCCAGCTGTAAGAAGTGAGCCAAGTGTTTGCCACTGAGCTCCTGGGCCTCTTTCTGCAGATACACCTCAATTATCACCCACAGTGCCCAGCTCGGGCAATCTCACCTATGACCTTGTAGCTCACCGAAGCATATCGATCCTTGAGAAGGAGCTGTGCATCTCTTACCTTAGGAGACTGTCTTTACGAAGCTGGCCCAATATTGACTCACTGTTCTTATGCATCCTTATTCTTAGGCTGAAAGACAGAAACAACCTTCCAGAACAGATTTGCATTTGACTGAAACCCAGAACATTTGGGTTGAAAATATTCTTTGTATGTAAGTAGAGAAATCCAACAATATGAGCGCATATGTTGAAGACACATAAAGAGTTGGCTTTCTATCCAAACCACATTCGTCACTGGAACATTCAGCTCAGGATAATATTTTTTAAGAAATGAGCCAAGTCAGTTGATTTTGATTTATAGGAAATTTTACCCTTAAAAGTGGAGATGAAAATGACCCGTGAACATTTTGCAATTAAGAAGCATGGCAGATGACAGAGATGGCCAAATCATGTTCTTCGATATTAGAAAGTAACTATACTTGAAAATAACTTTATAATTGAATAAGGGCACATTAGGAAAATATGATTCAGAGCCAATATTATAGTAATTACATAAAGGAAGCATAAATGAAATAACGGCAGGAAGAATATTCCACTGAGATTATAAATGAGATTCTGGCAGAGCAGAAAGGCCTTTCATTGTAATTTAGTGTTCACTATAGCGTTATCAGCTCAGTGTGTTACTTCATCATAGAAAAGAATATCTGCTAATTTTCTCTAATAAGCACATGACAGCTCTTCATATTCTTTCATTACAGCTGATTAACTGTAAAAACAGTAGATATTCCTTTGTTGGAGGGAAAAAAAAGAGTTCCGATCCTTTCAGGAAGATAGAACAAAGCAGTTGCGTTTCTATGGTGCGTGATCCCAAGGCTATTATTTAGGAAGTCTGGGGAATTTTAAGTGCACTTAAAAGAGCGCCTCACTTCAGTTCCTCTAGACCTCCACTTTGTATTCTTCCCACTTCCACCTGCAAAGCCACTTCCGGTGGCTCCACGTCCTCCTGTATTCTAGGCTGTGGCATCCCAGGAAAACTTGCAGAGGGTTTCTGCTCCCAGGAAAGCCCTGGATGGAAAGGCGGAAGCTCTGGGTGTGACCATTGGTTCCCAGAGCTCTCAGGGATCTCTGGGATATAGTGAGGGTTGTGTTTTTCCTGGGTTCCATCAGACTCGTCTGGGAAGAACTGCCCCGTACGTTAACACAACAGTGATATGAACACAGGCTCCCTTTAAATGAGGGCTTTTCCTCCTCCTCCTCCTCCTCCCCTTCTCATTCAGTTGGCTCTGATTCTTCCCAAGCCCTCTAGCCCAAAGCCTTATGAAGGTATAGCTCTAGTAAGAGGCAAGGAATATATTACTACCAACAAAAGCTGGAAGCTTCGGTTCTGTGTAAATGCTGCCCTGACTACTGATGCACCTCCTCCGTCAGACCCCAGCGCCGGCCAGAGGGTTGGGAGGGTTTTCTTCCCGGGTACTAAACAGCACTGGAGGAATGCTAAATCATTTACCTTGTTCACTCACCCCAGCAGCCAGGAGAGAAGGGAGGGATCTCTATGGATCACCACCATCACCACCCCCAAATCCTTTTGTGGACATTTTCTAATGTTCTCAAATGGCCAGAGGACAGAGCATCTAGTATCTACTTTGTAGATAGACCGAGGCTCAGAGATGAGCAGCAAGCGGCCTCAGGTTATCCAGCTCACGTGACAGAAACAGGAGAGTGTCAAGCATCCGTTATCCTCATCTGCAGGGGCTTTGACAAGCTTGGTCCGGAAGCTGTGGAGTGGAGGAAAACGTGTTTAAGGCTTACGACTCAAAATTGAAACTGATGCCCACCCATTTCTGCCGGGCTCTCCACAAGGCAAAGGCCTCCTTAAAAATATTTCCTATCCCGGCACGAAGGTGAATAAAGCAGGCTGTTTAACAGTCTTCCTGCTTCTCAAAGTGCGGAGCTCCTCAGCGCATCTCGGAAAGCCCTTTCTGCAGCTCTGAGATTCACCTCACATACAGCTCTGTGGCTGGGCAAAGTCAGACAGTCTGACCTTGGGGATAAGGTGTTTGGAGCTGGCTAATGAGGCATGCCATGGCACTGAAGAAAGAAAAGGCAGCAATCCCAGAAGAACTGAAATTAACATCCACAGCAATGGAGCATGGAGACCAGTGACTCATTCTCAGGACTCAAATTAGACCTTGCCGATGTGTCTCTGCTGGTCTCCCGAGGCTGGGCGGCTTGGACGGCCCCCTCTCAGATGTCTGCACACACATGTTAATGTATGGCAAAATGCACAGATTTATTTCCTTCAACTTGTCAGTTTGGGACTTGTCAGAAGATTCTGAATGCCCTTAGGTGAGGTAAAAGTAGAGGCTCTATTAGATGCAAGCATCTCTCTGGCTCTCTCTTCCTCCACTCCTCCCAAATGCACGTGCTCCTCCTAAGAAAAGAAATTCAGTCACGACGCTGGTGTTCTTAATGTGCTTGGGACAACCTTTGACCTTGGGATGGATGGATGGATGGATGGATGGGTGGGTGGGTGGGTG
>NW_022196898.1:100199256-100241087 GCF_008632895.1 Mastomys coucha | reverse complement strand
GTGGATGGATGGATGGATGGATGGATGGGTGGGTGGGTGGGTGGATGGGTGGATGGATGGACAGATACATATAGACATACATGAAAAATGGGTAAATGGATGTGTAGACAGATAATAGATTAATGACTGATACATGATAGATGATAATAGACAGATGATAGAATGAAACTGATTGATGGTAGATAAGTAACAAATGCTGGTGATAAATATGAGTAGAAGATGTGTTAGACACATGCTTACATACATACATGCATGCACATATGCGTGTATATGTACATGCATACATGTATACAAACATGCATATATGCATATACACGTGCATACACAAATGCATACATACATGCATATATACATGTGTAGATGATAAATAAGTAGGTAGATTAATAGATAGATGGAAAGAGAGGTAGCAAGACCTACTTGTTTATCCATATTGACATTGTTTGTAATCTCACTTGTTTAGGTACACAGGGAGGGTTTCTAGTCAAATATTCTCATTAATAACAAATGGCCACATGGATAGTGTCATCTTGCAATTGAATTATGGCAACACACACCTAAGCATTCAAACAATGATCATTATCTTTAATGATGTAGAAATCCCTTAAGCATCAACATTAGTTACTAATGTGATGTAAGAGGTTTTGGTTTAGCAAGATTCTAATGCGTACAGAATGGGAGAGAGTGAGAGAAAGTGCATGTATGAGTGTCTGGCTGTGTGCATGAGTGCATGTGTGTACACAGGTGCGCATGCGGTGTGTGTGTGTGCACGTGCATGTGTGCATGCAGTGTGTATGTATGTGTGCATGTGCATGTGTGCTTGTGGTATGTGTGTGTGTACGTGCATGTGTGCATGCAGTATATGTGTATGTGTGCATACATGTGTGTACACATGTGTGCATGCGGTATGTGGTGTGTGGGTGGGTGTGTGCATGTGTGTACACATGTGTGCATGCGGTGTGTGTGCATGTGTGTACACACATGTGCATGCGGTGTGTGTGCATGTGTGTACACATGTGTGCATGCAGTGTATGTGTATGTGTGCGCGCATGTGTGTACACTTGTGTGCATGCGATGTGTGTGTGCATGTGTGTACACATGTGTGCATGCGGTGTGTGTGCACGCGCATGCGTGTGTGCGTTAGGAATGGGGTTGTTTTACCCTCGGCTCCAGCACGGTTATGAACCTAGGACTGCTGTACCAGAGTGCAGACTTCACCCTTGTTCCTTCCAGGAAGATCTCCAACACTTGGCTGAGCACTGGCTGGTTCACCATGACGATCGCTCTGGAGCTCTGTGACAGGATCGATGTTTACGGTATGGTGCCCCCAGACTTCTGCAGGTAGGATTGATTCCGTGAATGCACTTCATCAGCAGAGCCATTTAGGGCTTAGAAATCATCTGATTCTGAACATCAAACACAAAACATGTCAATGCACCTTCTCAGAGCAATTAATTAGCATGTCCCAAGTCCTGGCTGTGGAAACAGCAAATAGCATTTAATTATGTAATATAAAATATTGAAAGTTTTTGTTTGTACTCCTGGAGAACTAATCCATCTTATGGGCTTCATTTATTCCTTGAATATTCATCAGCCAAAAGTAATGCAATAATTGGCATAATATTGATGATGAACAGGCATTAAGAATTATGAGTTTGCTTTCCATTTGGAAGAAATGCAGCAATGTTAAATGAATTCATGAGGCGATCCCTGGACTAAGAGGCTTGGTTCCTGAAATTATGATGTTCTCCCGAGTCTCTTTCGCTTACCGCAGTCTAGCCTTGGTGCGCACTCCTAGAGCCCAAACCATAGGCGCAGTTTTTTTGGCTCTATCACTTTCAATGCAGTGTGCACACATCTCTGCTGCTTGATGCCTGGAGTCCCCTCCTGACCTGTGCCTAGGCAGAGAACGCTGTGTGCCCACAGAAGCCCTGAACTCTTTCCAAGGGCTTGGTTTGTGGAAATTAGCCTACAGAAAACACAGATGTAGAGGGAATCCTGTGGCCAATCAATTCTGAAAGCACCTTGATTTTTCAGAAATGCCCATGGCCTCCTTGTGACTCTGCCCCTGATGTTCAAATGGTCAAACCTGTACAGGAGTTATTTACATCTTGTTGGCTAAAACGCATGAGTACATCTCCCTTCACTCATTTCAAACCTAACAGTGCCTCAAAGGTCATGAGTCTTCAGGCAAAAGTAACACTTTGAACAGACAGAGCAAGAATGAGGAAAAGTACATAGACACATCTCTGTTAGTCATCTCTCTGCTGCTAGAACTGAATGCCAGACAGTGGCGGAGCTTATGAAGAATAAGAGTTTATACAACCCAGGGTTCTAGAGGCCTGTCCAAGATGGAGGGGCTGTGATGGATGAAGGCCAGAATGTAATATGACGTGAAGATGAAGCTCCATCAGGTTGACCTCAGAGACTCTGTGTCTCTGAGGCCATTTCCCTGTGTGGAAATACTAACTGAGCAGGGCAGTATGATTCCCTGGGTGGTGATCCAGGTAGCTAAAGGAAGCCTCAGGGGACTGAGGGTTCCCTTCTCCGTGTCCTGACCCCAGGACATGAGCTGTCCTTCCCTCTCACATCCTCCACGCCATGATGCCTGAACCTTCTGATTCCAGGAGCTAAAATAAATCATTCCTCATTCGAGTTAGTTCAGTCAGGTGCTGTGGGCATGGTGAGGCAAAACCAGATAATATACATTGTGAGTAGGGCATAGACAGGAGTCAGAATCAGGCTTTTATAAAAGGCCCACCTTCAAGAACACCCATGGATCCTCAAATCCATTAATCTGTTAAGGATGGAGCCCTTGTGACTAGATCATTTTAAATATCTTACCTGGTCTTCCCTCTTGCTTTCTAAAAGAGGGTTAAAGGTCTCCCTGTGTAGCCCATGCTGGTCTCAAACTCACCATACCCCTGCCTCAGCCTCCTGAGTGTTAGGATTATAGCTATGCACCCCTATGCTTGGCTGTCTCTCCTCCTAATCCCTCAAACATGACAACTAAGCTCCAAGGTTGATTCTGGCAGGCATTCAAGCCACACTCTTGCCACTTTGTCACATTCTCAGTACCCAGCACAGTAGGATTCCTCTATATAAGATTGAGTCACACAGGAGAAAGAAAGGCATGGACCGAGAAACCTGGAACATAAAGGTATCCTTTCACCATGTCCAGACGGCAAGGCCCACGCCCAGGGTGGATGCACCTAAAGCAACCTTGAATAAGCCACCTCATCTGTCTCTGTCTCGCCCTCCTCATGTGTAGATGTGCAGGCGTTGATAATAGAATCTGCCGCAGAGTGTTGTAGGTGGATTAAGTAAGCTAACACATGCCAAGTGTCTGGAAGAGTGCCTTGTATGTAGTGAGTACAGGGTGTGTTAGGTTGGGTCCCCATCCAGTCCCCATCACGTTCATCACTGACATTGTTTCTGTGTTTGACAGTTGAGGTTCAAGGAGTGAGTGGAATGCTATAAAAAAGCAAGCTGCCTTCTCCTGTCAACAAAAGATATGCAAGGCATTGCCATCAAAGCTGATGGCTACAGAGCAGATACAATTATGTAATGTTGCCATTAGGATGCCAGGAACAGAAAGCATGAATAAATTGAAATGTTAATGGCTTTAAGTGTTCAAGGAAATATTCCATTTATTATGGAAAACAAATGAAAGGCGAGTTAACCTGTCATTTTTCTTATTCACAGTTAGATCCTCACGACTTAGTATGATCAGATGGAGACAATGTATGGAATGATGCTAAAAAAGGAAATTAAGATAATGTCAACATACCATATGTTGCCTCCGGCTCTGGGCTTCCACAACTCAGCTGCCACTGAAAAGGTTCCGCAGTTGTCTGCCCAAGATGCTCTAGAGAGCATGGGCTTTTCAGAAGAGTAAGCCACAGTTGTGTCTCAGAAAGGGAAGTTCCAGGGGCCACCAGAGGGAAGGCTTGGGTTCCTGGGAGCATCTTCTCCTCAGTCATGGCTGCTCAGGGAAGGATAGGAAGGTGTCTCTGTAAACTTCTTGTTGCTATGACAAAATGCCCAACAACAGCAACTGAGTGAGAGATTAAAGAATCTAACTCAGCTTTGTCATCTCAGGTGCTCACAACAAGCCTGGCCCACATCAAACGAACAATGACCGTGGGAACACCATGGAACTACTAAGTAGCGTTTTTTTTCTACAATCCTCATCTAAGTATCAACTGTCTTTTGAAAATATTATTTTTCTCAGAATATGAACAACCAGCCTGTAAGTTTTTCCTTCTCTAACTGTTCTGTTCTGCCTTTGGCTTCATTTTGAACGTAGCCAGGGAGTAGCAGGCACCCAACAACATACATACTCCTTAAGCTGTAGGAGTCAAGATGCAATAGACCACAAGGACCAGACATGGTTTGGCCTGGTTGGGGGTCCGTGAGCTGGTTGAATGGCCCAGGAGGCAACCCCCATATGGGCAGTCTGGTATGCTTGATTCCATGTTTGGAACCCAAGGGTACAGGGCGGTGGAGTTCACTGTCCTTCATACAGCAGGTACTTTAAATATCAGGGAGGTGACTCTGTCCTTGACTCTTTAATGGCCTAAAAAAAAAAAAGGTTGCCTATGAATAAAGCAAACCATTTCTGCCTGTAGCAGAGTCGTGACCTTGGGAAAGTTATTTAACCTTCAGTGATCCTTGGTGACCTTGGTCAGGCTACATAGTGATTGAATCTCAGAATCTCAGTTCTCAGGTCTATAAAACGCTACTGGCATTAGCCCTGGCCTTGAAAGTTTATGTTGAGTCCACTAGAAGCTGGTGGGATCTCAGCACAGCCCTGAGGTTACAGGGGGACGTATTCACTAGTCTGAAGATGGCATTCATCAGGGGCACAGTCTGTAAAGACGCCCCAAGGGCACATTAGTTAGAGCTCAGCCACAGATGACCCACTGGGTCCTGGAAAGGAGGGACAGACATGGTCTTCAGTAGGAGGCGCGTCTCCTTTCTGTCCTATTGAGAACTGACCGTGGTGGCTGCCAGCTGCATGGGCTCTGTCACAAGGCTCCCTTCAGAACATAGACCCTTCTCTGGCTTCTCCAGGTCTCCCATCTTCTCACCATGGCAGCAGACCTCAGCAAATGTTCATTTTCACAAATCGACTGCTTTGGATTAAGATACAAACTAGTACCTTCAAAAGAAGCCGTTCATTAGTTAGTCACAGAGACTTTTGTTCATTTCATAACTGTCTCACAAAGGTCAAAGATTAAAAAGGCAGGGCCTGTGCAGAAGATGCTCACTGTCTGTCTGCCAGGGCATCTGACTCCCTGAGCTTCTCTGAAATAGCATCCTTGGTTTTCAGCTGAACTTGGAGGAATATTTGCATTCCCGGCGTAAGGACCTTCCCTCCCGATCTGACCAAGGGCAGACCCTTGCAGACCTGTGTGTGAATGTGCTCTTGCATAAGAGTCCTCTGCAACCAGAGGTCTCCTGGCAAATGAGAATTTGGACACCGTGCATGTCCTTTGGGGTCCGCGTTACCTCATTCAGAATACGTTCTGCCTCCACCCATTTGCCTGCCAATTTTATGATGTCCTTGTTCTTAATAGCTGAGTAGTAGTCCATTGTGTAAGTGGACCACATTTTCTTTACCTATATTTCATTTGAGGGGAAATTGAGCTGTTTCCAGTTTCTAGCTGTTACGAATAAAGCTATGAACATAGTAGAGCAAGTGTCCTTATGGGATGGTGGAGCATCTTTTGAGTGTATGCCCAGGAGTGGTATAGATGGGTCTTGGGGTAGAACTATTCCCAATTCAGAGAAACCACCAGATTGATTTCCAGAGTGGTTGTACAAGTTTGCACTCCCACCAGCACTGGAAAAGGATTCCCCTTGCTCCACATCCTCACTAGCATGAGCTGTCATTTGACTTTTCGATCTTTGCTATTCTAATGGGTGTAAAGTAGAATCTCAGAGTTATTTTGATTTGCACTTCCCTGATGACTAAGGACGCTGAACATTTCTTTAAGTGTTTCTTGGCCATTCAAGATTCCTCTGTTGAGAATTCTCTGTTTAGCTTCTGCACTCCGTTTTTTAACTGGGTTATTTGATTCGTTGGTGTCTTAACTTCTTGACTTCTTTATGTATTTTGGATATCAGCCCTCCATTGGATGCAGGGTTTGTGAAGATCTTTTCCCACTCTCTAGGCTGCCATCTTGTCCTGTTGATGGTACCTAACCCATGCCCCTGCACAGAAGTAGCAAAAGTGCAGCGTTGTCTTCATGTGGGTCCCCCAACAACTGGAACGGATGCTGTCCCTGACTCTGTTGCCTGCCTGTGGTTCCTGTTCCCCTAACTGGGCTGCCTTGTCTAGCCTCAGTGGGAGGGGATATGCCAAGTCCTGCAGTGGCTTGATGTGCCAGGGTGGGTTGGTACCCAGGGGAGCCTCCACCTTCTCAGAGGAGAGGGGGAGGGGAGTGGAGGGAGGACAGGAGGAGGGCTGTGATCAGGATGTAAGTGAATAAGTAAATTAATGGAAGTTCAGTAGGCTCTCTGGTCTACGGTACAGTAGGGCTGCTTTCTAATCTAAACACAGTGCCCATGGGCTTTCGGGAGAGTGTAACTGTCACTTCCTTGTCGCCAGGAAACAGAAGCACAGAGAGACAAAGCAGTACACTGACTCCATAGGTAGGGTAGCAGCCCGCATGACTGATCTGTGGCCTTCTGCATGGTATGGGAGTGGGATTTGAGGCTAAATTATCTGAGAAGTAAACGGCTGGGCAATCCATGAATCCCGAAGCCGCAGGTGTAAAGTGTAAGATGGCGGAGGATGTCATCTTCCACCCAGCCTTCCTGGGGGTCCGGCTGTCTCATTCCACCCCATGGGCCTCAGTTACCTTGCCTAGTCATTCACTAACAAGAAAGTCTCTAGTGGGCCCTGAAAGCATTGAGATAATGGACTCTTTGGGGAAAGAGATTATTTCATACTTATATTTAAAAACCACTAAGGAGGTAGCTGATGTAGAAATGGCTTATGGTGGCAGACGGGCGACTGCAGATGACCTGGGAGAATGGACTCCCCAGCTACAAGCCATCGGAGCAGCCAGCAACCCTCTCCTTCTGATCCCATTTCTGCTAGCACCACAAACTGCTCTAGCCAACCCTGGCTGCTTCCCTGTCCAGATATCCCCGGACTGATAGGTCTCTCCGCAGGCCTGACCTTATTGTTTGACACAGCTCATGGGCTTCCCAAAGCTTTTAGAACAGAATTCATCCTCTCTAGCTTAGCCCAGCAGCCCTTCAGGATGTGCCTTCTACACACCATTCTGGTCCTGTCTCCTGCACCCACAGATTTATGTCAGCCATCCTGAAAATCTTGTCAGAGAACTGAACCTGCAGACACCTTCCCGCCGTCAGCATGGAAGTTCCTTCTCTTCCATTCTTCATTTACTTGGTAGCCGCTGGCCCTTTCCTTACCGAATAATGGCTTCCATTTCCTATGCACACACCCAAGCCAGCCCTGTGCTTAGAATAAACACACAGTTTAGTTCACCGACTTTTGGGATAATCCGGTGTAATGCTGGTTCCAATATTTTACAAATGAGCCCACAGACCTGAAACCGCTGGCCAGTCACGGTCTCAGAGCTGATAAGGGACAAGAAGTAAGATTTGGACAAAGATCTGCAAACCTGAAGAGCCAGAGCAGTTAATCTTTCACCTTCCTGGTTTAGCCATAACAGCCCCTTCCACTCCTGAGATGCCCCGTGGACAGCCCCTTCCACTCTTGAGATGTCCTGTGGACAGCCCTTCCACTCCTGAGACAGCCCTGTGGACAGCCCTGTGGACAGCCCTGTGGACAGCCCTTCCACTCCTGAGACAGCCCTGTGGACATCCCTGTGGACAGCCCTTCCACTCCTGAGACAGCCCCGTGGACATCCCTGTGGACAGCCCTTCCACTCCTGAGACAGCCCTGTGGACATCCCTGTGGACAGCCCTTCCACTCCTGAGACAGCCCTGTGGACATCCCTGTGGACAGCCCCTTCCACTCCTGAGACAGCCCTGTGGACATCCCTGTGAACAGCCCTGTGGACAGCCCTGTGGACATCCCTGTGGACAGCCCTGTGGACAGCCCTGTGGACAGCCCTGTGGACAGCCCTGTGGACTCCTTGGCCTCCCGGAACCTCTTCTCTGCCGCAGCTCATGGTGGTTTCTCCAGCTTCTTTTTTTATCCATCTGTTCCTTGAGATGAGAGGTGATACTTCAGTCCTCCAGTGTATCTTTAGATCTTGCTATCATCCAGATCACGGTGCATATGCAGTATAAATCAGTTCATTGACAACCCAAAAGGCTTTCCCTTGGGGGATTTAAGAATTTGATTGGAGGCCTGAGGGATGGCTCAGCAGTGAGAAATATGTTCTGCTCTTTCAGACATCCTGAGTTCAGTTCTCAGCACCCACATCAGGTGGTTCACAACCTGCTGAGAGCCCAGCTCTAGAGCTCCGACACCTCATGCCTCCGTAGGCACCATCACACAGAGGGCATACATTCAGACGCATGTACATTAAAAGCAAATTTTGAAGAAAAAAAAGAATCTGATTCAAAACATTCATTGCAAGTCAAATAAAGGCACAGGCGTGGATGAAAGCTGTAGTAGCAAATGCTGAGTTCATAGTCTGTGTAGGTATCCATGGAGGCCAGCATCCGAGCCCCAGAGACAGACCTGCATCCGAGCCCCGGAGACGGACCTGCATGCCAGCCCCCACCCTCCCTCCACTACCAAACTTCATCCCATCAGTGTTCAGAAAGCTGGAGAGAATTAATGTTGTGCTGCCCCAGTGACAGCATCAAAATGTATTATGCTGGGTACAGCAGACCCTTAAATCATGCCACCTCCAGATAGGGAGCCAAACCCATTCTTTGAACGGACTATAAATTGCAGAAAAGGTCTGTTATCATTGCTTTCTAAACTAAATTATGGTGAGTATTTTTAATCTCATTTCCCTTTGTAAATTATTTGCGATAATAATAGGCCAAGCATTTAAATTCCACCTAATAATCTTATTTCCGGTCATACTTAGCACATTAGTGAGTTTACAGCTCTCTGTCAGCCATCATTTCTTATTAATTAGCGAAGTAATGACTCAGAGTGATTGCTGTCATGGAACTAAATTAATATCTCATCCATAACGTGAAGGACATCTCAAAGGTATCATGAATACAGGAGAGTTGATTCTGCTAGAATTATTAGCTAGTGAACATTAATAAAGCTGCCATCAGAAGCAGCGGGGACAGCATCTACTTGGCAATAGCTCGCCAAGCCGAGTCTGACACTTATGGTGGGGCAGGTACAAAATGGTAATGACACCTGTGTGGCTGATGTTCTGCGAGGCATGAAACTGTAGCGTGCTTTTTTCTGGCAGCCCGCTCTTCTTCCACCTTTGCCACAGTTTGGCTAATTCTCACCTGACACTGACTGTTTCCATGACCCTCGGTCGCCTAGGTGTCTTCCTGAAACATTATGGTACCCTCTGGGAGTCAGGGTGGGGCCTCAGGAAAGTACTGTGGCTTGCTCTCCCATGAAGGAGAAGCAGCTAGGTTTGGGTGCTGCACGCTCCCGGATACAGGGATAATGCCACGGGTTTCTGAGGTAAGCAGCTAATCTCTTGACATAGGCTTACTCAGACAAGAAAACCAGGCAACACACAAAAAGTAGCTCAGTGGGTCCTCCAGGGAGACGGAGAGGGAGGGAGGGAGGGCTGCTGGTGATGGCATTTTATTCTAAAGGACTCTGGTGTAGGCCAATTGCAGAGTAACCCAGGCACACAACCACTCTTCTGTGTTCTTCAAATATTTCCCGAGTATCAGTCGGTCGTGCTGCATGCTGCGCCAAGCACAGCAGTGTGTCTAGAAGGTTCTCAGGCCCTAGGAAAATGAAGACCATGCATACTGGGCCAAGCACAGCAGTGTGTCTACAAAGTTCTCAGGCTCTATGGAAATGAAGACCACTTTCTTACCCCGGGATATCCTCAGCCTTTGGGGCTGATGCCCCCACACAATGAGACACCCTATCCTAGACTGCACTTTTACTTAGTGTAAGTCTGTGTGCATGGGGCCTTCAGAAAGAAGACCCCTTGGAAAAGGAAAATGTGTTTGCAGGCTAATTTTGAAGAAGCAGACAGTTATGGAGCAAAATCAGACAAAAAGCACGGCCTAGTGATGTTAAATCGGGAGGATTTATGGAGACTTTCTTCAGCTTTTCTTGTCATCTCTGTGTCTTTGAAGGAAGGGTGTTTCTTTCCTCTGGGTATGGGGGTGCCTCTGGGCTGAAAGTTTTATGGTCTACTTTAGAAGAAGGTCAAGAATTCTCTAAAGGGCCCTTCAGGGGAGGGGTCAAGGAAAGAATGACTTTGCCTACGTGTCTCTTCAAAGGTGAAGACACTGCGTCTTGAGGCGTAGCATTCTGAAACCTTGACGTACCCCCACCCCCTTGCTTTTCAATATTGTATTTCCCACTGATTATCCAGCTCAGCTGCAGGCTTGAAAAAAACAGAGCATTGCAACGCCCTGATGACGTTTACCCTGCTGGGCAGAACTATATCTGATGCCTCTGCTAGATGAAGCAGAGTGAGCACCACTCAGAGGCCCTCCAAAACAAGGTCCCTGGAAGAACGTAATAGGAAACAAGCTGTCCCTCACCGCCTGTGAGAGCCAGCAGAAACACGGGGACCATCCATCCATACATAAACCTCACCTGGGAGACAGACGTTTCTCCAAGACATAAAGCATCTCTTTTAAGCGTAAAGCATTGACAGTGAGCTAATGTTGGTCCTCATCGGACATTGGGAAGATTGAATTTGATAGTAGATGGCGATTTCTGAGACCTGAGCCTAACTAAACCCAGCACTGACCTCCACCTGGGGGACTCCACCAGGGACCATACACTAATCTGTTCAGAGGATGCTTTGTTATTAGCTGAGAGGGCTAATAGAGGTGGAGAGAGAGCATATAAACTAAGACCTGGGGTACTTGCAATGCCAGGCCCCAGCCAGTAGCCATCCCAGCCAGTGTCCTCAGGGCCTGAGGTGACCGTCCTGGCTAGTGTCCTTGTGGGCTGAGGTAGACATCCCAGCCAGTAAAGCACTTGCTTTGTGAGCACGCAGACCTGAGTTGGAGCCTCAGACCCATGCGGGGAAAAATAGTCAGGTGTGCTGGCACAAGACTGCCATGCCAGGACTGAGGAGGCAGAGACAGCAGGATGCCTGGGATTTTCTAACCAGCTAGTCTAGCCTGCTTGGTGAACTACAGGCCAGTGAGAGATTCTGCGTCAAAATGGACAGCATCAGGAGAAGAGCAGCGGCTCATGTCCTCTGTCCTCCACAAATATGGCTGCACTTCTGTGAACACTGAGCATGTGCATGCGGGGACCCTAGCCCCCCCTCCAAACACACACACATGCGCGCGCGCACACACACACACACACACATACACACACACACACACACACACACACACACACACACACACACACACGTCTTCTCTACCCCGGCTATATGGATAGAATAGAAGAGAATATCCTAAGGAATTTGTTTTGTTTGTTTTGAAATACCTGCATAGATAATAAAATATATAGTCTTTATAATTTTAGATCTACACCAGTGATCTGCATTAAGATCCCATTTGCTCTTCATCTAGCTATTTTGTGCTGAGATTTTGCAATCTCAGCTGTGGTCTGATTAGCAAAACTGAGTCATTAACGTCAGTGTGATGCTCAAACTCCAGACTTCACTGAAACCCACCATGGCTCTGCTAATGGCCTTTCTCCACCCCCTGAGACTTTTTCAGGGTGTCAGTGGCCTCACCTACTGTACCCTCTGTCTCTTGAGGTCTCTTGTCTTTCATGACCTTGTCATCTTTGAAGAGCACTGCTTGGTGCTCAGACACTTTGTAGAATTTCCCACACATCTGATTTATCTGCTGTTTTCTTGTCACTACACTGGTGTCATTCTTCTGAGAAGAGGACCACAGATGTGACAAAATCTTATGAGCATCTCCTACCAAACTGTACACGGTACCAGTATGCCTTTTTGCTAATGGTGCTGAGGCAGGATTCTCAGGGAACATCCTGAGGACATGCAAATAAGAAAAAAAGTCCCCTGCTTTGGAATGTGGTTGAAGGTCTAAACCACCTAATCAAGAGAGAGGGAAGTGGTCTTATCAGCCTTTCAGGGGGTAACTTGGAGAGCTTCTGAAATGGGATAAATGGCTAATTCTGGGATAATGAATTGCTAATCTCCCTCGAGGAGCCTGTATCCATACTTGGGTGTGTCTTACTTTCCTGGCGCTCTCCCGCAGAGGAGCACACACCCTTACTTCAGCATGTCCTTTAATCCTCGTGTTTAAATTAAAATGTCACTAATAACATCACCAACTTTACTTCACTAGCGTGGTGAGTCCTGAGATCCCTTTAGCATCACAGGCAGAATGCTGACTTGGCCTGAGCTGAGGTCCCTCTAAGTTACCAGGGTGGAATGCGGGCCTGTGTTTCTGTCCTCCCTCTGCTGATGATCCTGTGATTGGTGTGATTCCTGCTGAGTTTGCCCATGTGCAGAGACTATCTTTTACGTGGCCCTTAACACGGATCATGAGGGCTGCACATTAAGACCTTGCTGACGCCATATTTCTCCAGCACTGGTCTCTTCCCAGCATTGGTTTGTTGGCACATCTTGCCTTCAATGATGGCTGCACTGTCCTGGGGGTGATTTTTGTATTTCTTCCTCTTTTATGTTATTCTCTAATTCTTTTAAAACAGCCACTTCTCTATTTTTTCACTTCTCCATTACAATCCTCATGCGACTGTATATATTTATCTCACCTCATGAGTTTGATTATTCAATAGTGCTGCTATTTAATTTGATGCTCAAACTTAAAGGCACTTCAAAAACCACTTGTGCTGGTTAAATCTCCTTATGACTTAAACCAGAATCTATGGGAGCAGCATGCTGGTGGTAATATTTCCTTAAAGCACCCATGTGCATTAAATGCTAATTCCTTCCATCTCTTCACCTGCTTTCTTTAAAAAGAATGAGCAAACCAGCCCTCTTCCGGTTGCTCTGCAGAGCTCACCCTTTGCTTTAGAGAGTTGAAGCCGCCAGAAGGAACTCACTCTGGACCATTCTGCCCCACACAAGCCTCTTTCTGCTTCCCTGGCTCAGACATGAAGTGCCTTTGAATACAGCCTTTACATGTGAAAATTCACAGACGTTGGTAGTTTCCGTTGAATGAGGAATAAGAGAAGTGAACAGCCTTTAGAAAGGCAGGTTGAAGATGTAACAAAAGGATGAAGCCAGGAAGGGCTTTCTGAGTGGCAAGGTGAATTGCAGCTGAAGGCAGACTCCCATCCCGGAGGCAGTAGGCAGTTCCTACCCTACCTCAGCTATGTAATCCTGAGCCCAGGAAAGAGCTCTTTAATTCTCTGGACAAAGTGTGTCTTAGGGTTTCCATTGCTGTGAAGACACACCATGACCAAGGCAACTCTTTAAAGGGAAACAGTGGGGTTGGCTTACAGTTTCAGCATTTCAGTCCATTATCATGAAGGTGGGAAACATGGCAGCATGCCAGCAGATATGGTGCTGGAGGAGTCCAAGAGTTCTGCATCTTGATCTGAAGGTAGCCAGTAGGACTGTCTCTTCCACACTGGGTGGAGCTTGAGCATTAGGATCCTTCAAGACCCTCCTACGCAGTGACTTCTTCCAACAAGGCCAAACCATCTAATTGTGCCACTTCCCATGAGCCAAGCATATTCAAACCACCATATTCTATCCCCATGGCCCCATGGGCTTGTTCAAATGCATGAGACTATAGGTGGGGCACAAAATAATACAAAATACATTTAGTCCAACTTTAAAAGTCCCCACAGTCACTCACAGTCTTAACAATGTTGGAAAGTCCAAAGCTCAAACTCTCTTCTGAGATTCATCCAATCTCTTAACTGTAATCCCCTATAAAATCAAAATCAAAACGCAGATTACATAGTTTCAACATCACAGGATATACACTACCATTTCAAAATGTCATAGTGAGGAGATACTGAACCGAAGCAAGACCAAAAACCAGCTGGGCAAACTCCAGACGCTGTATCCCCATGTCTGATGTCACAGCATTCTTCAGATCTCCAATTCCTTTCATCTTTGTTGACTGTAACAAACTTGTTTCTCTTGGGCTGGTTCCACTCTGTTAGCCACTTTCCTTGGCAGGTCTCCCATGGCTCTGGCATCTCTAACATTTTGAGGACTCTAAGACAAGTTCAACTTCACAGCTTCTTGTTTCAATGTCTGGGATCTACACATGATCTTCTGGGCTCCTCCAAAGGGTTAGTGTCACTTCTCCTGCTCTGCCCTCTGTAACACTCTAGACTCTGGCTGACTCCACTCCACTGCTGCTGCTGTTCTTGGTACTAGAATCTTCAATATACTGGGGTCTTCCACTGCAACTAGGCTTCACTAATAGCCTCTCATAGGCTCTTGTCATGGTGCTGAACCTCAAGTTCTTTGCATGACCCCTTCAGTGCTGGGCTGTCGGCTGTAACCAAGGCTGCCCCTTCACCAATGGCCTTCCATGGCCTCTCACAGTGCCAAGCCTCCGCTGTTCTCCATGTCCCCCTTCATGCCTTCAAAACCAGCACAGCCTGGGTGACTCTTATATATTACCAAGTCCAGCTGCCAACACAAAATCTATCTCTGGAGCACACAGCTTCTCTGAAAACACTTCCCAGAAGATTTCACCTCAGTGATGATGGTCTCTTCTTACTTATTTATTTACTGCACACTGTAGCTGTCTTCAGACATACCAGAAGAGGGCATCAGATCCCACTATATGTATATGGTTGTGAGCCACCATGTGGTTGCTGGGAATTGAACTCAGGACCTCTGGAAGAGCAGTCAGTGCTCTTAACCACTGAGCCATCTCCCTAGCCATGCTGGTCTCTTCTTAACCACCACTAATCTCTTAGCTCCGGCTAACCAGCATCAATTGTCTTGAGTAACCCCTTCTATTCTAGACTCTAAAGCCAGAGCCAGTGGCCAAAGTTGCTAAGTTCTGCTGCTTGTTGGGGCTGGAACATGGCCCCCTTGTTCCATTGCATCTTTTACTGCCTAGGCTTGGCTGTCTAAGAACTTGCTCTGTAAACTGACTTTGAATTCAGAAATCTGTCTGCCTGTGTCTCCTGAAGACTAGGATTAAAGGTGTGTACCACCATGCCTGTGCCTAAGCTCTTCTATACTTGGAACTGTCTTCTATACTTGCTCTGTCCCAGGCTGGCTCTGAGCTCAGAGATCTGTTTGGCTCTGTCTCCTGGGACTAAAGGTGTGAAACACAAAGTCTGGGCTGAAGCTTGTCATGGTCACTATGCCTCAAGAACCCAATAAAATGCATGTGTCTTCCTGGATTGTAGTTTCTGGATCTGTGTCGATCACACAGTGACCATCACAGTGACCATCAGTGTCCACCACACAGTGACCGTCACACAGTATCTATCACAGTGACCATCACACAGCGACCATCACACAGCGACCATCACACAGCGACCATCACACAGTGGCCATCACACAGTGTCCACCACACAATGATCATCACACAGTATCTATCACACAGTGACCATCACACAGTGGCCATCACACAGTATCTATGACACAGTGACCATCACATAGTGTCTACCACACAGTGACCATCACACAGTGACCATCACACAGTGTTCACACAATGACCATCACACAGTATCTATGACACAGTGGCCATCACACAGTGACCATCACACAGTATCCACACAATGACCATCACACAGTGACCATTGCAAACAGACTGTAGTTTCATCCAAATGAAAACAGTACCAGGTAATAAAAACACGCAACATGTTAAAAGTAAGCTTAGTTGAATGGAATCGTGCCCTGAGGTCACTACTCCCTTCATTCATTTAATATCCCCAAAGACAGGAAAGCATTTAATTGGGGATGGCTTACAGTTTCAGAGTTTCAGTCCATTATCTTCATGGCAGGAAGCAAGGCAGCATGCAGGCAGACATGCTGCTGGAAGAACCAAGAATTCTCCATCTCCACCCAAAGACAACCAGGAAAAGGGTGTCTTTCACACTGGATGGAGCTTGAGTACTAGGAGCCTTCAAAGCTGGCTTACACAGTGGCATACTTCCTCCAACAAGGCCACACCTATTCCTGCATGGCCACACCTCCTAGTGGTGCCACTTCCCACAGGCCAAGCATATTCAAACCACCACAAAGTGCTAAAAGACGAAAATAATTTTTGCTTCCAAGAATGGCCCACTTGGACACCTGTGTAACCATGATACCCAAACACATAAATCTAATCTCCCTCTAGGTGATCAATATGGAGCCCAATAAGCTTTCATTCAAAGAGATGGTCCTCTTGGATAAGGAAATTGATCCTGGGCATCCTTTAGCTGACTTCCAATTACCTTCTATTCCTAGAACTACATCAATCACATGATATTTTTAGAAACCTAATTGTTTCCTTAGTAGATTGATGTCAATAAGATGCCTGAAACCTAGGTGAATCACATTTAAAACCCGAATTGATGCGAAAGAGAAGGTTAGCCACTGGAATAGCATGACAGAATGAATCTGCCAGCCTTCCTTCTCCAAATCTTGCTCTAGGAGCCTGCAGAGATGGATTTCACACAAGCTAGTCCTTGGTTTTTGTTTTCTTGATTGAATTTTAATTTACTTATTTATTGCTGTGGTTTTTTGTTTTGATATTTGTTTGCTTTAGACAAGGCCTCACTTAAAACCCAGGCTAGCTTGGAATTTACAATGATCCTCCTGCCTCAGCCTTCTAAGTGTTAGGATTACAAGCAGGATTCATCATGACAGTTGTTCTGTCTCTCTCTGGTTGTTGGCTGTAAGGAGTGGCCAGTTCCAACCTGAGTTTTCTCCAACATGAATTTTCTGTGCTGGAAATACTTCCTACTGAACCTTAGCATTATTCCAGGTCTAGGGTGGGTAGAAGCCTGCAGTGACTGGAAGGGCAGATGAGCAGTCCCTGATCTGAGACAGGATTATTAGAGATGCAAAGTGTAAACTCAACACAGCATCTGGGCTGACATGATACAAATAAACCTCTCTTCCTGGAACAACTTTAACCTAAGAGGAGAAGCTGCCCAGGGGAGGAGAAGCTGCCCAGAGGAGGAGAAGCTGCCCAGAGGAGGAGAAGCTGCCCAGAGGTTTATTGCTGTTGGAGCCACTGACTTGACACCTCTCCCGATAAGAGACTTCGATCTCTGACCCAGGAAAGCTGCTCATTTGAGTATTGATCTCGTCCAAAGAAAGAGAGTAAGAGGGTTGCTGGTAGGTAGAACATCTTGGACCTCCTGTTCTTAGAGAAAGGCCCTCAGACATCAGGATTTGAAAGACTACTGGAAGATATTCAGCATCCTGGGCCTTTTGGAGTCTTTAGCAGGAGTGTCCAACCTTCTGACCTTGGGACATGACATCATGGTTGTCTTTAGTTAGGTTTTCATTACTGTGAAGAGGCACCATGCCAAGGCAACTCTTATAAAGGAGAGCATTTCATTGGGGCTAGTGAACAGTTTCAAAGCTTTGGTCCATTATCATCGTGGCGGGAAGCATGGCAGCCTCCAGACAGACATGGTGCTGGAGGCTGGAGAAGGAGGTGATTGTCATACATCTCCATCCTAAGGCAGCAGATGGAGCAGTGTCTCACACTGAGCTTAGCTTGAGCAATGTATAACCTCAAAGCCTCCACCCACACCTCCGCCAACAAGGCCACACCTCCTAACAGTGCCACCCTCTGTTGGCCAATGAGTCTTGGTGGGGGGTGGGCATTCCTATTCAGACCACCACAGGGATCTACATGTGTGTTATGCTGCATTCATAGATAGCTTGGGATATATGTGGCAGCAGAAACTTATGGTCTACTGTTCAAGTCCAGAAGAGGGAGCACTATTCTAAAATGGAGATTAATCTGACATTAATAAGAGCACATTTTAGGGGTCCCCCCAACCCACATATCAGAACTGGGTCTACCACCCTGAAGAAGTCAATCGAGTGTTTTTATTTGAGGTGGAAATGGGAGATATAGAAAAACACGCTAGGGCGCCGGTCTCCCACAAAGGGAAAGGAGAGCTGAGAGTCTCTGGACCAAGAGACACTAGACTCTAGACATATGGCCCGTCCACGACAAGTGGAATAAAACAGTGGCTGCCTGCTGTCTGCCTTCCGATTACCTGAGAAAATCAGACTTAGGATTATCGGAGGAGAAGATGACTGCGGTGGCATGGCATTCTGCTGATCACTCCCTCCAAGGACAGAAAACCAAACACTGCTCATTGTCCCCACACTAGACATAGACTCAGAAAGGAGGTGAACCCCTGTCCTCAGGGCAGACAGTAATAGGAAGACAACTGCATAGTCTCAGAAAGGAGGTGAATCCCCATCCTCAGGGCAGACAATAATGGGAAGACAACGACAGTTTTGAGGAAGTCTATGCTGTAAGGTACCTGACAGGTGGGCAAGGGGGTTCGACCAAAGGTCCTAGTCACTGTTCTATTGCTATGATGAAACACCCTGGCCAATGCCACTCACAACAGAAAGCATGCAATTGCGGGTTTGCTAGTTTCAGAGGGTTAGTCATGGTCATCATGGCAGGGAGCATGGCAGCACACAGGCAGATGTGTGTGTCTGAGATTACATCCTGATGCATAAACAGGAAGGAGTGAGCGCGTGGGGAGATATGGGCTTTAGACCCCTCCCACCCACCCACCCAGTATGCCACTTTCCCCAACAAGGGCACATCTTCCAATCCTCCCCAAACAGTCCACCAACCGGGAATCAAACATTCAAATGTATGAGCCCACAGTGACCATTCTCATCCAAACCATCACAAGGAGGGGCCATCTGATTCCCAATAGAGAGAAGGATGAACTCGTAAGAAAATTCCAGACAGGTGGTCATCCTGAAGCGCAAAGGCTCTGAGGTAGGGAGAGGGTTGGTATAACTGACAGGCAGAACGTTCGGTGTGGCTGAAACAGAGCCAGGTTGGAATGCCTTAGGGCAGGACTCCGGAGACACCCCAGATCGTGTACGCCCCTTTAAATCTTGCCTTACCACGGAAGTTCCCATGGAAATGGACTGCTGCAGTGAGGAAGGGAAACAGCCTGGTCTTGGTTTGGCTTCATTTCCAAAGCTCTCAGGCTTTCAGAAATTTCTAATAATTGTGGCAATTAGAAGTGTAACTGTCCCCCCGCAGTGCCTAAACCCCAGGACCTGAACGTCCCACGGCACATTCCTACGCTCTCTGTTTGATGCTGCGCTTACTTTACATCCTCAAAACCTTTTCATTTTCTTATTACTTCAGTGCCAGAAAATAAATCAGCTGAAGTTCTTTTGATGAGGAAATACGGTTTGTGTTTATCAGCTTATTGCAGTAACACAGAAAAAGCATGTTCCGTGTCGGGTATGGCTTGGGTGTTTGCTCTCTTCTGCTTTAACAGTTGTTCCACTTTGCTCCCACAGGGACCCAAAGCATCCCTCTGTACCCTATCATTACTATGAGCCTTCGGGACCCGACGAATGTACAATGTACCTCTCTCATGAGCGAGGACGCAAGGGCAGCCACCACCGTTTTATTACAGAGAAACGGGTGTTTAAGAACTGGGCACGGACATTCAACATTCACTTTTTCCAACCAGACTGGAAACCAGAATCGCCCGCTGTGAATCATGCTGAGGAGAAGCCTGTGTTCTGACGGGTGAATGTGCTGGATAGGAAGGCGCAGTGTCCACACTGTCTGGTGCCAGAGGAAGGACTTAAACTCTAGGCAGGGAAATGGGAACTGAATGGGTGGCCAGGAAGAGCGGCGTCCTTCAGCACCATGGACAGAGCCCCGCGGCCGGAGAACATTCCAGAATACATACATTCTAACGAGTACTGTCTCTTGGAAAGAGCAGCTGAAGCCTTGATTCAGTGCCACTGCCACGGCTAGGAACACTCCAGGTCTCTCTCTGGAAGTATTGCCTTCGAAACGGAAACAGGAGCAGCCCGACACTTTTAGTTGCATTTCTTTACAGATATCACGTCAAAAGACTTTTATATCAGAAACCTAACCTGACCTATAATCTTTGTCATTTGTCAGACTTTGTGATTTGTAAAAGGCCGGAAAGTATGGACATGCCTCTGAAGAGCACATCTCCAATGATTTTCATAAAGCAAATGTCTGCTATTTATTTATTGAGAGTTTTTTAGTGTACTCTAGGCAGTATTTTTATAGATTATGATTATGTGGCAATTTATTGTTCCTGACTTTTTAATCCTGAATGGTGGCTGGAATGGGCTAGGATTGGGCTGATGAGTTACTGAATTCACAATGCTCGTTATTAGCTTGAAATCGGTATTTGACGTGGAAATGTGCAACATTGTTTGAACCTCTCCGCTTCAGGCAATTTGCTGTTTCATAACAAAAACAGCTATAACACTTTCTAATGTACATAAATGTCCAAAACAACAAAATTGAAAGCCAAAAACTGTGTTATTGAAACAAAAAGATGCTAATGAGAGAAATTTAAAGATAGCATAGCTTTTTATCAGTAGCAACTGATAATACAAGCTATTTCTCTTTGAGTTCTACATTCCCCTTCTTTAAAATGTAGGAGAGAATCCCCCGAGTTCCTCTTGCAAATCTAAGATCATGACAACCCCTCTCACTGATAGGACGATTAGACACTTGGATTGATGTGGCTCTGACAGTAGCAGGAACCTTCCAGTCAGAGTGGAGATGTCAGGGTTCTCTGGATAGAAGTTATGCCTCCTCTTGGGTCTCTCTTGCCTAACCACTCTCCCTAGATTCTTTAAAGAAAGTAAGGAATTGGGAGCAGGGGGTAGGGGCAGTGCCAAGAGCTGCCCATGTTTTGAGGACACAGAACAGTTCTGACCCACTGGAGGCAAGTCTTAGAATAATGTGAAGGACTCCTCTCTCCATTCAAATCCACGATCAAATAGTACTACAGACTTTCATTTTAGAAATTTGTACCACTCAGAAAAGTAAGAAATGCTAGACTCCTCTTTACATAGTGCCAAAGGGACATTAGTGTGTCTAATGACAGACTTGAGAGCAGCAGCTAATGTCATGAGGGAATAGACATTGCTCTACAAACAGGACAGGGCTTGTGAATAAAATGTTTCACACCACCAGCTCTTTCCCATCTTTTTAATTAGTGATAATGTCTCATTCCCTTTCATTAAGTAGAACTATTCATTATGCAGAGTGCCATTGTGGAGATGCAAATACAGTCCAGGTATTCAGACAGCAAAGACAAAGTGTTATTGTGGTGAAGCCTGATTTATTTAAAGTCAGTAAAAAAGAAAAAAATGAAATGGCTGTCCAAGGCATAGTGGAATTCATTCTTTAAGTGTCTTCTGCGTTTTTGTAGGAAAATGAATTTTACTCTACCACAGCACAACCTCTGAGCAGTGTTCTTATGTGCACAGGAAGAAGGGTGTGAACCACACACAGTTGATTGGCAGGTCACCCTCACAATTCCTTGATGAGATTAGTTATTGAAATATAAGTGGTTCCATTGACAATCCCTATCCTTAAAGAATTTTGGAAAAGCATAGCTACCAAGGGGTGAGAACACTAGCTGACCTGATCTACAACCTTACTATCCGAGTATCTGCGTGTGTGTGTGTGTGTGTGTGTGTGTGTGTGTGTGTGTGTATGGGGAGGAACAGTGTGTGTGTGTGTGTGTGTGTGTGTGCTGTGGTGTGTAAGTGTGGTATGTATGTATTGTGTGGTGTGTATATGTATGTGTATGTGTGTGTGTATGTGTGTGTGTGTGTGTGTGTGTAGGAACAATGTTTGGTGTGGTATGTAGGTGTGGTATGTGTGTGTGTGTGTATGTGTGTGTGTGTGTGTAGGTGTGCTATGTATGTATTGTGTGGTGTGTGTATATATATGTGTATGTGTGTGTGTATGTGTGTGTGTGTATGTGTGTGTGTGTGTGTGTGTGTGTGTGTGTGTAGGAACAATGTGTGGTGTGGTATGTAGGTATAGTATGTATGTATTGTGTGGTGTGTGTATGTATGTGTGTGGAATGTGTGTGTATGTGGTAGTGGTGTGTATGTGTGTGTATAGTGTGTGTGTTTATGTGTTTATGTGGGGGGAACAGTGTGTGTATGTGGGGGTGTGCTGTGTGTGAGTATGTGGGTTTGTGTGTGTGGTATGTATGTATATATGTGTATATGGTATATGTGTGTATGTGTGTGTGTGTGTGGTATGTATGTATGTGTATGTGGTATGTGTGTGTATGTGTATATGTGTATGTGTGTGTGTGTATGTGTATGTGTGTGTATAGTGTGTGTGTTTATGTGTTTATGTGGGGGAACAGTGTGTGTATATGGGTTTGTGTGTGTGGTATGTATGTATGTATGTATGTATGTATGTGTATGTGTGTGTGTATGTATGTGTGTGTATGTGTGAGTGTGTGTGTGTATGTGTGAGTGTGTGTGTATGTGTGAGTGTGTATGTGTGTGTGTAGTGTGTGTATGTGCATGTGTGTGTGTGTGTGTGTGTGTGTGCACATTTAAGGGAGAAAAGCCCTTAAAGAACTTCAAGATAAGCCTTTTGTCTAATTTCTTCCCCTCAAATACTCAAAAGAATAAAAAGCAACCAAATGCCCAAAGTCTTGGCTCTTTCACAGAAAAATATTTTAAATTCATTTGTAGTTATAATACATGACTTCATGTATTTTTTTTCTCAAAACATCGTGTAGCTAAGTGTGAGAAATGATCACTTGGTCGCAGTTTTACTGCTGCGTGTAAGAAGATGCTGAGAGCTCGGATGGCTTGTGCTGATGGACCTGGTTGTGGGCAATTGAGTTCATGTCTTACCACTATCATTTCACAACCGTCAGACTTAATGCCATCTAACACCATTGAGCATAAACTCTGATGCAGGCCACACGACCCTGCTTACGGACGTCGGTGACTGGGGTATCTGAAGCCCCACGCAGACTTGGTACGCTACCTTTCTCTTCTCTCCCCAGTGGCACTGTCAGCCTCCTCCTAGCTTTTAAGACCACAATAATAGGATGCCACAGCTGGGCGATCCATGGCTTCTGTTATTTCAACACAAGAACATTTGGCAGAGGCCATTACAATAGATAGCCATTATGGGCAAAGATACAGAAATTCACAAACAGAATCAATCACTTCAAATGGCCCATAAAAAGAGGAATCTCACATTTAATATTCTACAGTAAATATTCACCCAAGAAAGCGCACATTAAAAGAACATTAGGAGGTAAATATTCAGTGTGCTGCGTGGGGACTTGGCTGCGTGACTCCCATTCTCGTAAGTGGGTATCAGGAAGCTGAGCCCCTTTTGCTTTCTTCATCCTGCTCTATACTCCTTAGGGCTGGGCACAGAAACAGATCAATTCAGGGACACACAGGTCCTAAGACCACAGAGCTCAGTCCTTCATAAAATCAAATGAAGAAGACGGCAAAGCCCTGTGCCTAGAGGGAACATCTGTGTGGCCTCGTGGCACCCTTAGGTTACCGCCACATTCCTGTTCCAAAGACAGCGCCTCCGAACCATCTGCACTCCATTACAGTGGAGACGGAGACTCATATTGAAATAAGCATGCTATTTCACATTTCAAAGAACTTTTCGAAGGTGAATGAAGGGAGGGGAAATGGAGAAATTCTGTTAGGATTCAGACAGTGCTGTGACCTGTGTTGTACCTGTCCAGATGTTTGCTCTGGGGAGGGACTCTGGGCCTCCCAGAGGGAGTCTCTTCCCTGACAAAGGTCCCAGCTTCCCTCAGGTTCTGACCATTTCACACTGAGGAGACTTGTCCTCCATCCTCCTGCCTCTCTTGAGCCCCGGGTTTTCATCTACTCCAGCTCCTTCTGACCTCAGTGTTCTGACCGCAGGGTTGGATTTGGTGTAGAGCCTTCTGGAGCAGTGGAGCGGTAGGTAGGCCCAAGAGTCGATCCCACTACACGACGAGGTACTGTAGATGTGCCCCATGGCTGGCCTAGACAAGGGAGGAGGGAGTTTAAGTCCTAAAAGTAGGGCCATCTTGGACAAAGCAGGGCAAACCGTCACCCTCTCTGATGTTTCTCAAAACAAAACAAAACAAAACTAGATGAAAATCCAAAGCCTGAGGAGGTGGGGCCAGAGGAGAGTTGCAGATTGCCTGGGTTTTAGCGCACACCAGAAGACACTCTGAAGTGGGAAGGGGTGAGGCTTTGCAGAAGGCTTGGAACTGCATGGGAGTAACCCCTTAAAGCTCACTCCCCCACCTACTCAGGGCATTGAAATGTAAATGCAAAAAGAAAAGAAAGGAAGGCTGAGATCCTGTTTTCTACTTGTGCCCAGTATGACTTGCTACCTGGGATTGTCCTGTGTCTTTCCATGTATGTCTGTTAGACTAGACTGTAAGCTCCTGGAGGGCAGGGGCTGTCTCTCCTTTGTCTTTGTAGCCCCATACCTAGTACAGTGCCTTGCACACAATAGGCGCTCAATAAATGTCTGTTGTTGATGTTTATCTCTTTAATGTTGATGCACTGGATCGACACTTGGACACAAGTTCATTCTATTGTAAAAGAACAAGCAAGTCACTGGGTTGTGAAGTAGATAAATTTCAAGTGGGTTTTACAGGGTCAGTTTCTAAACATACAATGTGTTCAGTCAACAGATCTGGCCTACATTTGGGTAGGACAAGCTTGCAGTTCATTAGGTTTGCTAATGCTGGCTGGACTGAACGCATGGGGAAGGTAAAGTTCATCGAGCTTTGTGTTTTCACCGTTAGTGAAGTGCTCTGAGCACAAATTAAATTTAATATTGACAAATGCTGCGGCATGTGCAGACGGGCAGAAAAGCAGCAAGGCCTCTGGCTCCAGCTGTAGAACACAAAAGAAAGTGAAAAGGGAATGAGAGAGAGCTCACCTCCACCTTGATTGACAGCTTCATGAAGGTAGCAGGAAAGCCACGTGAAAATCAAGGACAATTCACCTTAAAAGAAAAATGGGGGGCAGGGGGCACAATATAAAAGCAGAAACACGTTTGTCTCCATGAAGCAAATCCAGAGTTTAATCCCCACCTCCACAGTCACCTGGGCCAGCTCCTGGCATCTGCTCCCCATGCAGTCAGTCATCTTTACATGACTGGTTCTTCACCATGAAACTAGTTCTTCAGTTTTCAAATGAGGAACTCCAGTAGGATAAATTAGAATGTTATATCATACTATTAAATATCCAGTGTGCTGTATATGCCAGACAAGACATACTGTGTTTTCCCACAATCCCACCTCCCTCATTCTTTTGCAAATAAGAAAGCAGAGACTAATGGGTGTTAAGTTGTTGGCCCTCAGAAATAAGCTGATCCTTGGCAAAGACTCATTGTCCAACTTTGCTATGGGCTTTTCCTCTATAAATGCATTTAGCAACCACAGTTCCCATTTTACGGATATAAACACTGAGGCACAAGATGCTTGAATATCTTCCCATAGCCATAACACTGCTCTCTGCAGAAAGCAGATTAGGAGCCTGACAGCTTATTTCTGGAGGGTTTTTTTTAAATCTGTTTTCACCAATAGTTCTGGACAGAAATTTAATATTATAGGTAATAATTTACATGCAAATATTCGATGTGTAATATTTGATACTTGCTAAATATGCAAATACACAAGTTCTAGAGCAGGTGTACCACCCTCGAGGCCACCTCCATGCTCCTCCTAACCTCAGGCTTTCTGCTCTCCACGCTGCTGCTTCCTAACTCATTTTATTAAACATGGATGTATCTATGAATACAGTGTTGTTAGGCTTTGCATAAATATCATACAACTGACAACACTTCATATAATCTTCCGAAATTCACTTTTTTCCCTAAGCGTATTTGTTTTCTTTTCTGGTAACTAGTTGACTTTCGCTATTATTAAATACCAGTGTATTGCATACGCACAGAGGTGGGGTGTAAACAGAGCCCTGGAATACACAGAGGTGAAGGGATCCTGGCGGTGACTGGAGCTGGCGACCAGAAACCTTCTGAGGTAGGAGAAGAACACCGACTCCCTCCACCCTCTGGGTCCTGAGACAGCCCAAGGCTGATGTCCCCACACGAGCTCTCTGTCTGGGGTGGGAGCAGAGCTTTCAACCTGAGAGCCCAACCCAGTCCATGAGCCCTCTCCTCACTGTCTTTTCTTCTCACCTAATCTGTACACACCAAAGCAACCTGGGCCCACCTAGGCCCAGAACTTAACTCCAGACACGGCCTCTGTGAGCAGCCACGGGTGGGTCCCTCCCTGCTGCCAGGAGCCTTCTCTACCACTGGCTACACACTCTTCCCTCCTCCCCCCCCTCCCCCTCCCCCAGGTCAGTGCATTGTCCTCGATGGCCTCAACAGAGAAGGGTCAACAGAGTTCGTGGCAGTTCAACAGAGAAGAAAGTTTGCAACACATTATACAACTTTTTCCTTCTCTTTGCGGTTATCAGTTGTTACTAACATCTACAACGTATACTTTTTACAGTGTTATGAAAATTCTGGAATGTTCTGGTCTCTATGTATAGTAATTTCTTAGAGATATACCTAGGAATGAAAATGCTGGGCTGTGTGTACAGCGAAACTGCTTCGTGGTAAAATGTCACTGGACTGACTTCCACGGTGGCTGGGCTCTGTCTTCCCAGCAGTGGATTCTTGGATACTGAGTATCTGCAGGAAGTTTCTGCCCCATCGGTGGGTATAAAGCATCTCACTGTGATGTCATTGGTACATTCCCAGTTCCCTATGAGAGTTTGCCTTTCAGTAGTTCAGCTCATCTGCTAATGGCTGTCACCACGGACTGCTTCTCCACTGAGCTCCTTCGCTTCCTTTTCCTTTTAAAGGTTTCTTAGTTCCTGTGTAGCTATTTCCTCCAAACTGACGAACACTTTCAAACACTCCATCCTGGAGCACAAGTGAGAGGATCCAGGGACCCAGGAAAGAAGCAAAACATACAAGGTCTAAGTAAAGGAAACTTACAAGGTTCAGAAAATCCCGAAAGCTCCAAGATTCCGAGTCCCCTGCCTGAGGTTACATAAGCAGTTCCAATTGCCGGGGAGAGACCATCTCTCATTAGCAAAGCGGCTTTCACTCCTGCATGGAGCTCTAGCGAGTCACCTGAGCTAGGCTGGGCTTTCTGGTGAGACAGCCCTTGAGGGACTCAGGCTGCTGTGGTAACCGCAGCAAGCTTGACGGCTCACTGAGACAGACTTGTGTGGCATTGTTTCTCTGGTCTGTCATCAGTGCCTTTTTGGGGTGGGCGGATGTCTCTCCATCAGTAGAGCCTCCGTCCTAGACACGACTCTTGTGGATTGCACGTCTTGCCAGCGTCTTTCCAATCTGTGACTCGTCTCCTCTCCTCTGTGGTGTCTCCTGGGGAAGAGCCATCGTCCTTGTGATCACAGCACAACCTTATCTTTGGATAAGCCCCCACAGCTCCTGACTAATACTTCCCTGTGTTTTATCTTAAACCTTTCAAAATTTCTGCCACTCGAACATGGTGGCCCAGGATTTCCTTTTCGTATAGTGTGATAAAAGTCACTGCTCTTTATACAGACTCCAACTGCCCCATACCATTTCCTGAATGTTTCATTCTTCCCATGACCCATAATCACGTTTCCATAAACGTGGGTGTTTATTTCTGCTGTCTGTATTCTAGTCAAGGCCAACCCCATTCTCTACCCCTATATAGATGTTACACAGCCGTAATTACTGCAGCTTTGTCATAAGTCTTTAGGATACTTACTCTACTCTTCTCTCTGAGGAGCATCCTGATTATTTTTGTTGTTGTTGTTTGTTTTAATATCCTTTTTAAAAAGTCACTAAATCTTACTATTATCAATCAGTGAGCTCACAAATGCACGCAACCAGACTAAGCATTACAGACCCACAGTAGGCTCATTAATGCATGCAATAAACTGAATATTACAGACTCTCACACAGTAGGATTATGAATACTTACAAGCAGAGTGAACACTACAGGCCCTCAGTAGGCTCATTAATGCACACAAAAGATTAAGCATTACAGACCATCACTCAAGGCCAAAGCACAGTGTGCCCAGTGGCAGTGCCACTTCTGTTTCTCTCCAATCTCCTTCTCCAGGGTGACAACTTCATCACAAAGCATTGTTTTGCCTATTTTAAAATTTCATCCAAATACAACCCAATGCTATATACATATTAATGTCTAGCTTTAGTCCACACTTTATTTCCACATATAATTTTATAGAAAGATGAGCTTTATGTTTAATAAACATTGGGTTTCACTGGGGATGCATTGGATCTGTTGGTGGGGGGCAACTCATTCCTGTTGATATCAAGTCTTTTAATTGATAAATACAGTTTGGAAGTGTTCTATATAGAGGGTATAATGGTTTGAATGAGAAATGTCCCCCAAAGTCTCAGGTATTGAATGCTTGGCCCCACTTGGTGGCTATGGAGCCTTCAGGTGGAGTCTTGCTAGAGGACGTGTGTCATTAAGGGCAGTCTCGAGCCTTATGCCACTTCAAGTTCACTCTCGACTTCTTATGTAGGGAAGTGCTCTGCAGTCTCTGTTGCAGGTACCTGTCACATGCCTCCATGTCTCTCTAGCTGTGCTGTTTATCATACAACATGTATGTAGCTAACACAGAGGTACTGTATCTTTGTCCATCTTTCTCTAGGAATGTGTTGGTCATTCTGCAGTGTTTATTGCTGACTTCTAATCTCCCTGTGACTGATACTTTAACATTCTGAAATTGTGAATCTGTCAGAGCAACCCCTTGCTCACCTCCCTCATGCTGCTGTGTTCTTCTCAGTCATGTGACTGTTTTATTGTGACTGTCATGAGCTTTTCTCTGTTTAAGGCGCATGACCAGCTGTCTTGCAAGTTCACCCACACACATACCCTGTAGGAGCTTCCTTTTTTCCTCACAGTCTCCTGTTTTCAAAGGTGGGTTTTCTGGGATAGAATCCATAGATTTTGCTTGTCACGTACATCTTTACTTTGGTTCCATTTTTGAATAACATGTAGAACACTGGAGTCATCCCAGTGTATGTTGTCCTGCTGAACTATTTTGCTTCTCATTTCATCTAAACAAACAAACAAACAGAAACCTGACACTAGTTTGGCTTGAGTGGTGAAAGTATCAATGATCATTCAGATCAGTGTTTCTCATTCAGACGCCATGGGCATTGCAAGGTATGAGTTGGTCTGCTTTCCCCATCAATTCATTCAGTATCAGACTTCATTTTTTTTTAAAAAAATAATAGGCTTTCCTCCTAATTGATTATATGTTGCTTTCAATTTGATTACATTTGCTCTTTGTTGTTGTTGTCTCTTCCATTTTATTGGGGTTCTTGTTTTGTTTTCTGATTTCTTACCTAAAAGAAATCTTAGATAGCAGTTGAATTTTAACCTTATGGTTCTGTGTATGTTCTCATTTGTTCCTTCTCTCCCTCACACGCCAGCTTTGTTTTTCTGGAAGGCCCTGGCTACAGGAACTGTGCAAAGTTATAATTATCAAGACTTTTCTATGTTGGTATTTTAAGAATATGCAAATATCCTTTCTCTTTGCCATCTTATCAGGCCTGCCATCCACTTGTGATGCTTGCTGGAGCAATTATTACTGGGTTGCTTGTTAAATGTTAGCTTCTTGCTGTTTTCATTGTTTATTCTGTGTTTCTGCCGGATCTTGGGAAGTACACTGTAAGGAAGGAGAACGATCGTTGTCCCAGCTTATTCTGATAGCTCAGCTCTCCTAATGCGCCAGGCGGGTAAGCCCTGTGCCCCTTTCTTCCTTACAGAGGACACACGCCCCATGCTGTGGCCTTCCCCTGTGACCAAATGGCTTCCCAAAGGCCCACTTCCTCACCAGGAAACAAACCTCAGGAGTGGCAGAGTGCAAGGGCTGAGTGCCTCGCAGCTCTTATAATCCTTTACAGGACACTGTGGGAAGGAACTCTGGAGAATACACAATTACATAGTGTCTTAGGGTTTCCGTTGCTGTGAACAGACACCATGACCAAGGCAACTCTTGTAAAGGACACCATTTAATTGGGGCTGACTTACAGGTTCAGAGGTTCAGTCCATTATCATCAAGGTGGGAACATGGCAGCATCCAGGCAGGCATGGTGCAGGAGGAGCTGAGAGTTCTGCATCTTCATCCAAAGGAATCCATGGAGCAGACTGTCTTCCAGGCAGCCAAGAGGAGGGCATGTCTTGATTGTTTCATAGCTTCCCTGTGTGCGTTCAGCAGTGTGGGTTTGTTCCCCGGGGTCTGTTGGCTAACAGGCCTCTTGTGATGGTGGAACAGCGGTTCTCCACCTCCCTAGTGCTCCCTTTAATACAGTTCCTCATGCTGGGACCCCTCACCATAAGATCACTCCATTGCAACTTCGTAACTGTGATTCTGCTGGTATTATCAATTGTAAGATAAATATCTGGTATTCTATTCTAAACAGGTCACCACTCACAGGAGTAGAGCTGTCCTTCCGCAAAAGGAAAAAAAGTCTGGGTAAAGGGACCACCAGCTAGGCTCACTCACAGAGTGAGAGAAGACCACAGACCCCTCACTGGCAAGAAATGTGCAATTATGATGTGCCAAGCGTGGACATTTTGTCCTCAGAAATCTCTGGATTTCTGCCAGTGGTTTGTTTGGTTGGCATGGACAAACTATCAAGGAGAGCTGCTGTAAGTTCCAGGTGTCTGTCAGGGAAGGAGGAGCAGTGTGATGGGAAAGGAGACGGCTCACAGTGGGAGAGCACAGACCTTGAATTCTGAGTCAGAGTGTGTGGTCACATGGATGGTAGCAGGGCTTCCCTGAAGTTCAGGTGTAGACGTCTCAAGAGTAAAGCAATTCTTGGTGAGATTCTACAAATACCCAAACCTTGTCTTCTTTCATAGAGAAAGCGTCAACGTGGCGGTAAGGACCCGTGTTTCTGTTTCTACCAGATGACGTCTGTCCAGTGTGACAGTGAGCAGATCTAGTGCAGAGAGACAAACCTTACCTGATTTCCATTTACGAAAACAAAGCCTCCCCCAGCCACCGCTTATTCAGTATGTGCCCGCATGGGTATATGCTTTAGCTGTCTCTCCGTGGCGGGCTTCCTCACTAATCAGTTGTCAAGACTGCTGGGCTGACTTGGCCATAGAAAACAGGTATAGCTGAGTGCAGAAACAGTGCACCAGTTCACCTCTGATCTGATTCAGCTCCAACAGCCCAGCCATTGTCAACAGAAGTGCTAGGTTGAAGCTGCTGGCTCGCGCCATCCCCTTATAGTCGGATAAACTCCATTCTTCCCCACTCCCTCCAACCTTGCCTGCTCAGAAAGCCTCTGAACAGAGAAAAGGCACCAACGGCCAGTTCCACATTCCTGACAGCTGCTGTAAACCCCTCCCCTGAAGTTCATAGCCACCCAGATCCCCACCCTCTGTGACCATGCCTGGGCACAGGCCCAGCGTGTGGCAGACACAGCATTCTCCTTTCCCACTTTATCCTGCCTGTGACTTCTTCCTGTCTCAATGCCCGGGAGCCCACTGACAAGTATGCCTGCCTTCTTAACTTATAATTTAACTTGAATTGGCTTATTTCTGCTGTGAAGAAAACCTATTCTTCTGGTGCCAAAACCAGGGAGTAGTTGAGCCCCCAGCATGGCAGGCCAGGCCAAGCTGGCCATGTAAGGTCATATCTTTCTCCCCATATCTTTCTCTCTGCCTGATAAGATCAATTTGTAATGAATAAGTACCCCTCTTTCCCACCCATTACCCAGAAGTACCAGGTACGTCTTCTTGGTTTAAGACCCGCATGATTCCCTGCCAAGAGTGCTGGCTTCAGCAGGGCAAGACCATTATGCAACAAAGGCACTCTTTGTTCCAGGAAGCCTTTGCGCCCAGAGCCATTTGAATAGCTGCTCCATTCCCACTACTGTATGACTCCAGGCTACGTGCATCGCTCAGCACACTAAGTCCTTTGGATTCGGACTGTGGTGGTTTGAATATGCTTTGCACATGGGAAGTGGCACTATTAGGAGATGTGTCTTTGTTAGAATAGGTGTGGCCTTGTTGGAGGAAGGGTGTCACTCTGTAGGCAGCTTTGAGGCCTCCTAATGCCCAGGCTCCGCCCAGTGCAGAAGGTATTCTCTTTTCCTGGCTGCTCTCAGATCAAGATGCAGAACTCTCACCTCCTCCAGAAAGATGTCTGCCTGTACACTGCCTTGCTTCCCGCCATGATAATGGACTGAACCTCTGTAAGCCAACCACAGTTCAATGTTGTCCTCTATAAGACTTGCCTTGGTCATGGTGTCTCTTCACAGCAATGAAACCCTAAGACACCAACTCAGGCTGGGCAAATGGGCACTGCCAACTCTAAAATCAATTCCCAGACACCCTTAAGATGCAAGTTGCAAAGTTTTTTAAATTGGGTTTGTCTCACACCTCATCTTTCTTTACACTGTGGCTTGCCCTAAGTGCACACTAGATAACCAATCTGAATGGCCACCAGAGGGAGCCCTAGGCTTGAGCATGCTCAGCCTAGTTTGAATATCTCTGCCTGCATACAGACAAGCAGCTTGAACTCCTCCCCTTGTTCAGGTATTATGGAAACTGCATTCCTGCCCCACTGACCTCCCTTCAGCCTCTGGCCAGAGTGCCTGTGCTCCTCATGCCTGAGGACTTTGGTCTCAAATGAAACGCATTAGGAATCCTTATGTGCACCTTTCTAAGCCCTTGGTGTGTGAGAAGACAGGGGCTCCATCAGGATGAGTGACTCCCCACTCTTGTCCCAAGCACTTGTAACACATGCTAGAGCTGCAGGGTGAACCCCAGCTAGGCCCAGCTTTGGTCTGGTGTGGGGACTGGAACTTCAATCAATGTAGAACAAGGAGTCTGTACTGAGCAGGGTTGGGCACAGGAAATGTCATCAGCGGTAACACTTCAAAGTTAGTCTTAAGGACAAGTAGACATGAAAGAGTGAGCAAACACATTGAACAGGGTGGATGAGGAGCATGGCAGGGTACAACAGTGCTCACCCTCTGCCTACAGACTAGGTACAATTGCCATGGGAGGACACTCAGTGCTCTGAGGCTCAGGCTCCATCTCTGCCCACAATGGAGCTCAGTGACAGATGAAAAGCGGTGGTCTACTCCACAGCTCACTGAAGCCTTTCATGTGGTCTTAGTGAATTCTCACTCTCATGCTGGGCAGTAGAAATAATGGGAGGATCCTCTGTCTGTGATCACAGCACTCAGGAGGCTGGAGCAGGAGGATTTCCACAAGCTCAAGCTTAGCCTAAATGACGTAGTGAGTTCTAGGCTTTCCCGGGCTACATAAAGATATCTTATCTCAAACACACACACACACACACACACACACACACACACACACACACACATACACACACACACAGTGCTAGGAGGAGCCCTGGATACACATGAACCACAGCTGGGGAGGGGTGTGAGATGGGCCAGGTTTGGAAGGCAGTGGCTCACCAGCCTGTGGCTCCTCTACAGAATGCGGCTGCTGCCCTTACATAAAAGGTAGGTAAAAGCTTTACCAGGCCCGGGGAGCACCGTGCCAGGGAGCACAGTGTAGGGATGAGCTCAGCCACCACAGGAAACGGTTGGGTGCATCTGTACATGTGCTGTAGCTCTGCCACCCTGGGGGGCACGTTTCCTGGCTGTGCTTCTCTAAGCTCTTACTGAGTCAGCTTGATGGGAAGTCTGGACATGATTGTAAGAAGTTGCTGGGAAGCTGGACACACAGCTCCATACAGTAAAACGGGAAATTAAAAGGGTTGCTTACCAAGAAAGAGCCAGCAGCATTTTTCTCATTTTCCTTCAATTATACAGATGCCTATCTGTACATAGACAGGTTGTCAGAGGAAGACCAAAGTGTATTCCAAAGTATTTCTGGAAGCCATTGCTCTTTCTCCCACCAGAGGCTTAGCACACAGAAGAACAAGAAATATCACAATTTCCTCTGCCATCATATAGATGTACGCATACACGCATGTCCAGCCATGGTGTGAAACACATTTCTTACTGTGGCTGACAGAGAGTTTGATAAACACCAGCTTGCTTTCTATCTGGTGCCCGGGATATTACAGACACAGCAGGCATGTCTGAACTGTGGATGGAGGAGAGATGGGCCCCCCAGGACTTACCATGGAGTCACACAGGCAAGTGGGAAGTCTGTATTCCCCCTGGATGTCTGGCTCAGGCACACGTCCCTCAGCCAGACAGCCAGTCCCTCCAGGCCTTGAACACCAGGCAGACACCAAGACAGAGCTTGTGGGGAAATGCTTGCTGCATTTAGCTTTGGCCTGAAGAAATCCTGAGCAGTGCAGAGAACCTGAACTTGGAAACGTAAGGCACAGACAGAACCTTCTAGAAGTCATAGTACCCTGAGAACAGTAATAGCAGAAGCCAGATGCCTCTGCAAAGTAGATGGCTCATGAGAATGATGCTTGCACTTGCCTTCTTTTGTGTTTATTTTTGGTTTGCTTTGTTCCATAATGTTCAGCACTTAGGGTTATACTCCTAGTGTTTGCATTTGAAGTCTCCCTTCACACTCTCCCAAGCTCCCTGGTTTAGTCTTTTCATTCCATTTTCCCTCTATCGCTTTTACCTTAAAAGCTTTTGTTTCTCCCTCATTTGGCTTTTTGCACAAGTACATCACGGGCCCTTAGGTTAGGACGCTAACTGCTACAGCTCACCTGTCACTTTCGCCAGTTATGCTCTTTCATTTCTGAATTTTGTTTTTGCTTTCAACCTGTTGAAAGTGCTATTTTTATTCCTTTCGATTTCTTCTGATTTGATCTTCGCACTTCTCCCCAGCCTTCACATTTATTAGGTTTACAGCATACTTCTTTGGCTGTGATTTAATTACTCTGTTTGTGTATAGAGTGCATTCATCAGGCTGGCAAACAATACAAGGCAAAAATCAGGCTCTTGCCTTCTGCCCTTCTCAAATATCCCTATCAGTAAACAAACACTCCAGAGTTAACAAGAGGATCGCCTCTAGCAACGGGCTCCTCTACCAACATGCTCCCCTACCAATGTGGTCCTCTACCAACGTGCTCCTCTACCCACGTGCTCCTCTACCCATGTGCTCCTCTACCAATGTGCTCCTCTACCAACGTGCTCCTCTACCCACGTGCTCCTCTACCCATGTGCTCCTCTACCAATGTGCTTTCTTTTGATCCATCCTGACTCTTGGCAAGGATGGGGGAGGGGTCTATGAGTGAGGCAGGCCTGTTTCCTTCTACTTACAGAGAGGAGAGTGGTGCTGTGCAGAGCCAGGAGGAGACGTGGGGTTCTGAGATGTGGGGTCCTGAGATGTGGGGTTCTGAGATGTGGGGTTCTGAGATGTGGGGTTCTGAGATGTGGGGTTCTGAAAGCCCCATGAGCCCTGATGGTTGCCTTCCATCTGAATTCAAAGGAGGTGGTAAGGAATGATCTTTAAAGGAGCAGATTTTATTCCTTGAACCCCAAGACTGATGGTTCAATTACCATGGTCAGGAATCCTACCATTTCATGACCTGAGTTTTTGAGAGGATGTGTGCTTAGTGAAGTTCAACCTGGAGACAATACTCACACTATCACCTGAACAAAAAGCTCCTGAGCAAGGAGGCATCCTGATGAGAGATTAAAAGTCAGGGCTCAGAGGAAAGGCCTGAACCCCAAAGACCAAGACAGGCTGCCCGAGGAAAGGCACCCAAGGAGGTTGTCACAAGGATGGAGAGGACATGGTATGGCCAGATGGATGGCAGCAAAGGTCACTGCTGCTTCCTGTCAGGGGCTCCCCAGCAAGCCCCAGGGCGTTAGGGAAAGCCATTGCCCACAGGGGACCATGCCTCCCAGGATGTTTGCAGGAATGTGGTCACCAGACACACTTCAGGTCACCTTACCTGATGAAGCATTTACAGAGACATGGTTTGCAGCACAGCTGTTCACTAGAAAGTGCTCTGGGATGTCTGCCACTGGTTACTGTAGAAAACACACTCATTTGCACACACATATAGCATAGCTGTTCACTGGAAGGTGCTCTGGGATGTCTGTCACTGGTTACTGTAGAAAACACTCATTTGCACACACATGTGCACACACGCACACACACACACACACACACACACACACACACACACACACACTGTGCAGTGTAGGAAAACACTGGAAACAAGAACACCAGCTGTGTTTCTTCAGCACCAACTCCTGCAGCATGCTATCCTGACAGGGCTTACTGAGTACTTGCTGGGATGGGGAGCTTTGTGAACAATGAATGAGTGAAAAGATAATATGCTAATAAGTGCAACAATATGGCTCTGTGGCCATTCAGCTCCGTTGTCACCCTTCTGCACATCTAAGCTATGATGACACTGCTCTGTTGCCATTTAACAAGATGTCACCTGTTAAATGTTAACAAGAAGTTGTCACACAATGCCAAAATAAAGAGGTGTGCAACACAACCATTGCTTCTACGACCAACAATGCAAATCACCCTCATGCTCCATCCCAGCTCCACTGGGTATTTCCTGCCTAAGGATGATATTGTAGTAGTGTCAATATATTCTTTATAACATATGCAATACATATATGCAATATATATATACACATAAATATACATGTATATATACATATATATACATGTATATATATACATATATACACATACATATATATAAAAGTCATCTTCATTTCCAAAAAGCTGACTTGAAAGTCATAGTTAAAAGGTGGGTTTATGTTTCCCTCAGCCCCCACACAGAAGCACGGTGACCATTTTTTTAGCTGAAGAAAAGAACCACACCTTCACTCAGAAGGGCAATTCCTCACCTGGCTGGATGCTCTTTGCTTCGTTGGTTTTGGTTATAGCTTTTCATCAACCATTACTGTTCATCATGGAACTACCAAGGGGTTTCCTGGGGAAGCTCTTCTCTATGCCCAGGGTGCAGGAGCAACTCAATTTCTGTTTAGTGGTTTCCAATCACTTCATCCAGTAGAATAAATCTTTATTTGGAGCTTGTACATTCAGCTATAAAAACACACTCATGTGACCAGCTGGCAGGCTCTGAAGACTCAGGGACTCACCTTCGTGATCTCCAGAGAGCAAGCTTCTTTTGCTAAGTCCACTCATATTCTGATCCTTGTCACCATAACGACTGTTTTCATGAGCCCATGGAGCAAGCACTGGGATGGCTGGGATCTAAACTAAACTGACAAAGTATGCCATGGCCATCTGCAATGACCATGACACAGGCACATCTTCACAATCCTAGGTTATCCAAGAGGACTGGAAGACAGACAGAGAAGAGCTGGATAGTGAGAGAACGGATGATAGGCTCAGTCGGATGCTTTCACGTAGAAAGGAACACTTCACCTAGCACTTAATAAAGATACCTAAGGTCACCTGCGTGGAGCTCTGGGAGCATCCCTCATCCTGGCTGAGACATCCTAGACAATTAACCCATTCCTAACCCCTGGCAGCTGCATATTTCCATTCATTCTCTTGGTCCTCTCTCCTATCTCTCCCCATGCCTGATCTTCTACACCTATACCTCTAGCATTCCCACGCAGGTCCCTCCCTTCCAGTGCCTCCCATGATTATTTTGTTTCCCCTTCTAACTGGGATTCAAGCTTACAGGTTCAGAACTTCAATCCATTATCATCAAGGTGGGAGTGTGGCAGTGCTCCAGCAGGCACAGTGCAGGAGGAGGGTAGAGTTCTGCATCTTCATCTGAAGGCCAGTAGAGGAAGACTGACTTTCAGGCAGCTGTATGAGGGTATTAAAGCCATGCCCACAGTGACACACCTACTCCAATACCTCCAAATAGTGCCATTACCTGGGCCAAGCATACACAAACCTTCACAGTTCTGTACCCCAGTTTTTGATTGGGTTATTTGATTTTTTTGAAGTCTAAATTCTGGAGTTCTTTATATATTTTATATATTAGCCCTCTCATGGATGAAGGGTTAGTGAGGTTCTTTCCCCAGTCTGTGGACTGATGCTTTGAGCTGTCGACAGCGTCCTTTGCCTTAAAGATTTTCAATTTCATGAGGTGCCAGTTATTCATTCTCAACCTTAGTTCCTAAGCCATTGGTGTTCTGTTCAGGAAATAATTTTCTCCTGGCCAATGGGTTCAAAGCTATTTCCCACTTTCCCTTCTATTGGATTCAGTGTGTCTGGTTTTATGTCGAGGTCTTTGATCCATTTGGACTTGAGTTTTGTGTGGGGTGAGTTAGAATATGAAACCTTTAGAGACTACCACCAGTAGCCAGACAGAACCCCCAGTGGAGGAATAGGTACACCAACCCCAACTTGATCCTGTCTAAAAGAAATGCAGGCATAAAGATGAAGCAGAGACTGAGGGAATGGCTGATCAGTGGCTGGTCCATTTTGAGACCCATCCATGGGCAGACACCAGTCCCTTACACCATTAAATGCTGGCATCCCTCTGTGAGGCTCTACCCGGCAGCTGAGTGACACAGATGTGGATGACAGACAGACATTGGGCGGAGGTCAGGGACCCCTGTGAAAAGCAAAGGGAAGGATTGAAGGCCCTTAAGGAGATGGCAACCCCACAGGAAGACCAACAGTGCCAACTAACCTGGACCCCTGGAAGCTGCCGGAGACTAAGCCACAAAACAAAGACCATTCATGGGCTGGTCCAAGTCCCCTACACTTATGTAGCAGAGGGCTGCCACATCTGGCCACAGTGGGAGTGGATGCAGCCAATACTGCAGAAACTTGATGAACAAGGATGGTGGTATATGGGGCAGGGGGGTGGGGGGAAGAGCTACTCTCTCAGAGGCAAAGGGGAGGGAAGGTGGGAGGAGCACTCTGTGAGGTGGGGACCGGGAAGGAGGGACAACATTTGGGATGTAAATAAATAAATAACCCATTCTCAGAACTGGATCTTTTATTCAGTAGTCTCTGATGTCTAATGAGATATTGTTTCCCTGTTATAAAATAAACTCCATCTTACTTAAACAGACACATACACACACACACACATATTTAAATTTTTTTAAAAAAGATATCTAGATATAGACATTTGACTGCCAATGATGTAGAGGTAACTGGAAAATACAGATGGGAATGTACATATAGGGGGACTGTAAGTAGCTTTTGATTTGGGAAAAAATGTGCAGAACATCTGGAGGGAGCATGCTGCGAGGAGAAGGCTCAGATAAGACCTGAAGGAAGCAAGGCAGCTGCGCAGGAATGCCTGCAACTGAGACAGCGTGAGGGGAGGGGAGACACTGTGGAGAGTGTAGTTAGTAAGAAGAGATGGTAAGGAGCCCACAAACACGTGCAGGCGCGTGCACACACACGCCCATGCACATACATACCACGCTCTCACACACACATACCACCTCACACACACACAGCACACTTGCAAACACACACACACATGCACATACATACCATGCTCTCACACACACATACTACCTCACACACACACACACAGCACACTTGCAAACACACACACACATGCACATACATACCACGCTCTCACACACACATACCACCTCGCGCACACACAGCACACTTGCAAACACACACACACATGTACACACATAGGCATGCACACACACACATACACACGCATGCACATACACACACACATACCATGCTCTCACACACACCATGCTCGCACACACATACACACATGCATGCACATACACACCACGCTCTTGTACACACATACCACCTCACATACACACAGCACACTTGCAAACACACACATGCATGCACACACATACACGCACACACACCACACTCTCACACACATACCATGCTCGCACACATACACACACACCTGCACACACACCACCTCATGCACGCACATACACACATACACATGCACACACGCATGCATGCACACACGTATGCTCAGACACACACACATGTACACACATCACGCTCTCACACACACACCATGCTTGCACACACACACACACACACACACGCATGCACATACACACCACGCTCTTGTACACACATACCACCTCGCACACACATAGCACACTTGCAAACACACACACATGCATGCACAGACACACATACACGCACACACACCATGCTCTCACACACATACTGTGCTCGCACACATACACACACATGCCTGCACACACACCACCTCGCGCATGCATGCATGCGTGCGCGTGCACACCCCCCCCCAACACACACACGCACACACACACACACACACACACACACACGGGGAGAGGAGGAAAAAAGCCAGATGAAGTGCCACAATGAAGCATTTAGCAGAGGGCATATTGCTCTGAGAACTTTAGGTAGTAAAGTTCTCTTACTGCACACTGTAAGGGAAAGGAGCTCCCGGACGGGATGCGTGTGACCAGCTCTCAAGGTGCAGGTCTCAGCCTCTGAGTCTAGGCAAGTGGAAGGGCAGAACCTGTCAAGTGGCAGGAGGTACACAGCAAGGTGAACTGGCTCCAGAGCCCGTTTCATTTCCAGATCACTAAGCTCCCATTGGCATAGTAGCTAAAAATGAAAGCTCCTGTATAGTATGGCTCTTAAATGGGACTTGTCCTTGTTTCCTCCCTCGTAGCAGTTCTCCAGGCGCAGCACATGATGATGGTCTCAGTTACAATTGCTTAGCGACTGCTCTAACTCCATACTATTTCTCTGACTGCAATGAGCTTGTGGTTCTGGGAAATCATGAGATGGAGCCATTTGGGAACCTGCTCCTTACACCTCAGGAGATGATGACGGATTGGCCAGGGCCTGACTGGAGCACAGCTTCTCCATGTGGCTCAGTTCCTCAGGGATGGTGGCTGGGTCTGGAGGCCCAAGAGACAGCAGGGCATATGTATGGTCACCTTCAATGGCCTCACTCCCAAATGGGCAGTACTGTTCTATTGAGTAGAATTACTCACTAGTGTCTATCCAGCCCAGATCCAAGGACCAGGAGACTGTATTATAGATTCTACTTCCTGATGTGAGAAGCATCATTGAATGTGCAGTATTGCCCATCATAAACACTACATAGATGTCTGTTTCTAGCACTCACAACATTTTGAAAACGCAAAGGAAATCAGAGTGGCGTGCAGTCCTGAAAGGTTTAAACAGAACTCAGAAGCAGTGCTGCAAACTTGATCAACCAATAAAGCATACTGCTCACAGCCGCTCTACAGCAAATACCATAGCCTTGTTCGATGTCTCCATAGGAGATAAAACCACATTCATGTTTACTGTAGCACGACCCATGGCAGCCAAGATACGGAGCCAGTGAGATGTCCATCAGCCGATGAATGGACAAAGGAAATGTGCTGTGTAGTAGATCTGAGGCTGGCTGTAAAGAACCAACTACACCATCTGCAGGGAAATGGATGGAATCGGAGATCTTGGTGTTAAGTAAATAAGCCACTAAGAAAGTCAAATACTTGCCATCTGTCTTAGTCAGGGTTTCTATTCCTGCATGAACATCATGACCAAGAAGCAAGTTGGGGAGGAAAGGGTTTATTCAGCTTACACTTCCACATTTGCTGTTGATCACCAAAGGAAGTCAGGACTGGAACTCAAGCAGGTCAGGAAACAGGAGCTGACGCAGAGGCCACGGAGGGATGTTCCTTACTGGCTTTTTACCAAGTGACTCAGAAAGCTGCTAGCTTTGTGTGGGGCCTGGAACAGGAGAAGGCTCTTCAACAGGTCCAGGCTGCTGTGCAGGCTGCTCTACCACTTGGACCATGTGATTCAGCAGACCTGATGGTACTTGAGGTGTCTATGGCAGATAGAGATGCTGTTTGGAGCCTCTGGCAGGCCCCTGTAGGTG
>NW_022196898.1:100198018-100198978 GCF_008632895.1 Mastomys coucha | reverse complement strand
GGACCTGGTTTACTGATGGCTCTGCATGTTATGCAGGCACCACCCAGAAGTGGACAGCTGCAGCATTATAACCTCTTTCCAGGACAACCCTGAAAGATACAGGTGAAGGAAAATCTTCACAGTGGGCAGAACTTCGGGCAGTACAGTTTGTTTGGAAGAAGAAATGGCCAGATGTACGATTCTTCACTGTAGCCAATGGATTGGCTGGATGGTCAGGGACCTGGAAAAATCACAATTGGAAGATTGGTGAGAAAGACATCTGGGGAAGAAGGATGTAGATAGATCTCTCCAAACGGGCAGAGGATGTGAAGATATTTGTGTCCCATGTAAATGCTCACCAAAAGGTGACTTCATCTGAGGAAGAGTTCAATAATCAAGTGGATAAGATGACCCATTCGGTGGACAGTCAGCCTCTGTCTCCAGCCATCCCTGTCATTGCTCAATGGGCACATGAACAAAGTGGTCATGGTGGCTGAGATGGAAGTTATGCTCGGGCTCAACAACACGGACTTCAACTCACCAAGGCTGACCTGGCTACACCTGCTGCTGAATGCCAGATCTGCCAACAACAGAAACCAACACTGAGCCCCAGATATGGCACCATTCCTCGAGGTGACCAGCCAGCAACCTGGTGGCAGGTTGACTACATTGGACCCCTTCCTCCATGGAAAGGACGTTTTGTTCTTACTGGAGTAGACACCTATTCTGGTTATGGATTTGCCTTTCCTGCACGAAACGCTTCTGCCAAAACCTGTAGCTGTGCCTGGCCTTTTGAAGACACAGCTACAGCGCCGATTAGGTGGCAGCAGCATGGAGGGCTGGGGCAGAGTTCTTCAGAAGGCAGCATATGCTTTGAATCAGCATCCAATATATGGTACAGTTTCCCCCATACCCAGGATCCATGGGTCCGGGAATCAAGGGGTGGAAAAGGGAATAGTTCCACTCACTAGCACTCCTAGT
>NW_022196898.1:100180888-100197536 GCF_008632895.1 Mastomys coucha | reverse complement strand
GTTAAGAATACATTTTTCTTTCTTCCAATTTCTTTAACATCAATTAGTATTTAAGTTGAGACACTAAAAGAATGTTCCCAAGGGACATTGCCCCATTGTAAATTTGCAAATGTGTTTGCTATTGTACGAGGAATAGTTATATCATGTTAGGTGTATTCATGATTTTGTTATTGTTTCATGTGGACATGAGATGTTATTTGTGTCAAGTTGACAAGGGGTGGATTGTAGTGGCTATTCCTGGTTGTCAACTTGATGATATCTGAAATGAACTACAATCCAGAATTAGAAGGCTCACCTGTGGCCCTAATCTGGAGATTGAGAGATACAAGTTTCCGACCTGAATCTTGGCATGGAGATCTTGAGGCGTAGTGACTATGAATCCCAGATTAAGAAAGGAAGATCTACAAATTCAAGGTCATCTGGGATTAAAGGTGTGGTGGCACACACCTTTAATCTGGGTCACACCTTTTGCTGGAGACCTATATAAGGACATTGGAAGAAGGAAGGCTCGCTCTGCTTCACCTGCTTGTCTTGTGTGACTGAGCAACTGCTAGATCCTTGGACTTCCATTCACAGCTGCTACTGACCTTTGTTGGGAGTTGGACTACAGACTGTAAGTCATCAATAAATTCCTTTACTACATAAAGACTACCATAAGTTCTGTGACTCTAGAGAACCCTGACTAATACACCATCTCTCATGGGCAGACTATACATCTAAACAGAAATATATGGGTGACATAAAGGTGGTCTATAGGGAGGAGAAGAGGCCTGGGGGATGGCGGAGGCCAAGACCAAGAATGGCATGTTCTCTCACCTGCAGAATTAAACTTAGCTATATGTACATATCTCCTTCACACATGGAATGGCATGTTCTCTCACCTGCAGAATCAGACTGAGCTCTACGTACATATCTCCTTCACACATGGATCTTGAGAGCCAAGGGCACACCGTTTTTGTAAAGCTCCTCTATTTTGGTTGAACTCTGATGATTCCAAAATCCTCAGTGATCTGGCCAAGGTAATTTTGTCTGTAGAACCAGAGGCCCGTTTCTCTAGACATCTTCTCTCCTCACCAGCTCCAGCAACGGCCGACCCCTGAGAGACCATGACCTAAAGTTCTGTGACCACTCACTGCTTAACCTCGCTAAGGCCACCGGGGCCAAAGTGGCAAACCTTTCCGTCCAGTTCCCCTCCCCCTTCCTCTAAAGTATTTAAGGAGGGACTGTTACTCTGCCATGCTGGTCTGAGCTTTCCTTGGAGCTCCTGTGTGCTGCTGCCTGTCTATCTGGGGCATTAATCTCTTTTCTAATACATAAATGCATATAATACAAAATTATAATCATACACACATACACACATACATACATACAAACATACATACGTATGTACATAACATATGCCAAATCTGTCTCAGTGTTCCCCTTGAATCTAAAACCTGAAACTTTTCATATGCATGGGTGACACCAAAGGGAGACTATCTGGGGTGAGGCCATGAGGGCCGAGGGAGTGAAACACAATGATCTATATGCACATACACAGTTAAATAAAGCCAAGTATTTCACAGTGCATGGCCAAGACAGTAAAGATTTTTGCACATAAGGAAGGGGTAGGAGATCCCACGCAGGCTGCAGAGAGCAGTTAAGGCCCTGAGGTTCCGAGTGAAACTATGAAACAATGAAGCTGGTGCCACAGAGCAGAGCTGGATCCTGATCACGGCTCCAAGGCTATATCTTGCACTGTGTTTACAAAATATCTTTCACAAGTTAGAACAGCATCTACCACAGATGGGCTTAATTTTGGTACAAGGAAGTAGAAAAGGATAATATGTTAATTCATATTTGTTGTAAAGATTCCAGAAACCCATGCATCAAAATTTTGAATGATGATTCCCACAGTAACTGTAACTCTGCTACACAACATACATAATGGAGAAACGTTAGCGGCAGGGCCTGGACAGAAAGCACCGGGTAAGCAGGAAGGGGTGAGTTATGCCTGCTCTGGGACTCTTCACTTTCAAGCAGCAGAGAATATATAAAAATCGAAACCATAAATGCATACATTATTTTGAGGTTTACTTCTAATTTTTGATTCAATTTTATCACCTCTGCATCCAAACTACATTTTCCTTTTATAAGCTGCAGATCAATGTCTCGTGAGGGTGAGGCTGGGATCCACAACACCCGGCCTGGGTGCCTTTTCCTCACACGCGCTGCCTGCCAGGTACAGCATCCCTGTGCCCTGCACTCTCTGAAATGTGGGGACATGTCTCCAGGGGTCCGTTTGTCTACTTCCCTGTTCTCAAACCCCAAGAACACCATGGGGCAGAAGAGAAAAAAATACCAGTAGAACCAGCTATGTCACAGAGCAGCTTAAGAAGGCACTAAAGCCCAACAGAGGAAGAACCCTGTTACCATGGCTGTCCCCCTGCGCGCTCCTAAATACCAAGGAGAGCAATCACACAGCAAATTTACAACTTCCGAAATGTTCAGTCACCGAACTATCTCAGCCGTCCTCGCCATACCGAGGGAGGCAAACACTTCCCTTCAGCTCTTTGGGACTCTCAGAATATATTTAGGATATGCGTTATTTGCTGTATATACTCGCACAATTTACTTACAGAGCAGTTTTGTGGGAGAAGATTACAGTTTTAAGCAGACTTATAAAGTTTTTCCTTCAACTGTATTCTGAAAAGTCAAAAGGTGAAAGAGAACCAAAAAAGAGCAAATAGCACCACAGCAAACGCCCTTGCCTCTGAAAGTGTGCAGGTGGACTAACCCTATATGTCACTCTCAGCCTGGTTTAGGAAAGGACCCTTGCCAGCCTCTGAATGAGCGAGCTCTGCTTCCCAGCAGCCTTCACGGCAGGGCGCCTTCACTACATTCAGAGAAATGACTTCACTCTGATGCTCCTCCTGCTCCACCCAAGGTCTCCAAGACCTTGCTTGCGTCATGGTCTAGAGGGGGCGTGGTCAAGCCGTCTCTTAGGACAAGAGCTGGTCACTCTGGCTTCTGCTTGGCTTCTTCTGTGCTCCCAAGGATACTTCTTTATGTAGCCAGGTAAAACTTCCTTTTTCTCTTAGATAGCACACCAATAAAACTGTCAATTAGGATAAAGACTCGGCGCTAGAGAAACTTTGATATTACCTGCACCAGACTGTCATCGGAAGGATGATGGTCACTCTGCTGCCTGAGAGAGTACGCTTTGATTACAACTACGGCACAATGTTTTAAGTGCTGACTGATAATGAGATCAGTGGACTATGAACTCTGTATATACTCACGGTGGTTCTCAACCTTCCCAATGCTGTGACCCTTTAATGCTGCTTCTCAGGTTGTGGTGACCCCAGCCACACAGTTATTTTGTTGCTACTTTGTAACTGTAATTTTGCTACTGTTATGATTTGTAATGTAAATATCCGATAGGCAGTATATCTGACATGAGACCATTGTGAAACGATCATTCCACACCCTAAAGGGATTGCAACCCACCATGAGACCACTGCGATAAAAGGCTTACTGCAGAACAAAGGTTTTCTTTTCCTTTTTAAATTTTTATTGATTCTTTGTGAGTTTCGTGCCATGCACCCCAGCCCTGCTCATCTCTCCATCCCCTCATATCTGTACTTTGCCCTTGTAATCTCTCCCAAAATAAAAAAACCAAACAACAAATAAACAAAAAAACAAAGCACAGAAAATATCTCATTGAGGAAGCTGTGGTGTGTCACAGTGAGTCCCCTGTCCACAGTACACCCCTCTGTCCACACATCTTCACTTGTAAGTGTCCACTGCACTGAGTCACTGGTCCAATTTGAGGTCTCTGGCGTCCGTGACATCATCGATATAGGCTCCTCCCCGGGACTCCTCCTACCCTGCTACTGCCCTGTGCCATGGAGACCCTGCAGCTTTGGACAGCAGGACTGGCTCTTTCATGCATCCCAGCCATTTGTAGATGAGAGAGATTTTGGAGATGGATGAATTCAGAGCCCTGAATCTGGGCCTGGGTGGTAGCTGAGCTAGTAAGCTTGCCAGCTCTCCCTTCCCTGCTCCACTAACTCCAGCACTGCTCTAGGCCATCCAGTGCCACCATCAGCAGAGGCAGGGTCAGCTGACTGCACTCCTACCTCCAGAGCTAGCTGCACTGTTCTGCCCAGTCAAAGCATGGGCCCACTCCCTGAGTGCTGCAGCTGGTGAGGGGCAGGGCTCGTTTTCCCTGGACTCATTACCCTGTGGGCAGCTTTCCTGACTGCTGGAGGCAGCAACGGAGGCATCTCTGTGCCTCTGCCACCCCAAAATAGCCAAGTGGAGGGTCAGCGCTCCCTCATTCACACATCCTCCACCCAGTGCCACACACACTCGTCTACTCCAGTCACATCCAAAATTTCGGAGATAAAATCCTGATTAAGGATAAGAGGCAATAAGGACCCAAAAGGAGTTCTGTGCCTTCTGGATACTCAGTCGCTGGTATCTCCTAACTCAGACGTGTTCCAGATCAGTCTTTTCAATCATCAACACGCCCTCATAATTAGGCATAAAGGTACCCCAAGAAATGATTCATAATGGCTAAGATTGGGCATTGTCCCCTGGCCAATACAATGTTACCAACCTATCCTAGTGGTTAATACCAAGCCATTCATAGCTTGGAATTTCTCTCAAGGAATCTGCCTTGCCAGAGCTAGCAACGGAGATCTAGCACATTCCTTAGGCTAATAGATAGTTCATAATAGTTAGAAATGTTTTGCATACTAGAGAGTAATCGAAGGGCTTCCACTCAAGGACATTAGCTAGAAGTGTTAGGTCAGAACCCTAGTCATTGCCTCCAGCAAAACCACAGAATTAGTATAGGAATACCAAATTAGTCCCAGCAGGGAGGGCTCCACTCCTCTTCCTCCTGCTTCACACGTGGCTACCAGAACTCCACTGACCTTGATGTTTGGTCACTTGCCTACGTGACCTTGACCTCAGTCCTGCGCCTCTTGCTGTAACCCCCGCCCGCCTACGTGACTTTTGTCATCTGCCCTGCTTGCTGTATGGTATTTAAGCCTGAATTTCACCTTATACAAATACATTCAGATTCAACACATCCATGTGTCTCAAGTCTGTTTGTCATCCACCAACTTATTGCCCACCTGACCAGAATTCTCATCCCGTGGAAATTGGGGTCCCCGCAACGAACCCGGTCTGCAGCAACCCAAGCCACCTCACAGCAGAGGAGTGGCGGGACCAGCTCTCCCTCATGCAAGTCCAACTCACCCACACTCTTACTTCCAGGACCAGCTCTGTAGTGCTGCCTGGGTGAGGTGAAGGGCCAGCTCTCCAGAGGGCTTCTCCAGCCAGTGAAGGGCGGGGCCCGTTCTACACAGTCCTGGACATCCACGTGGTCCCTGGTGGCTGCTCCATCAGGGTCTTCCCTTGCTCTCTAGTGGTAATGAGCCTCAGATAGTGACACCTAACCTTGCCTCTGCGTAGCCACGGACTCAGACATGGCCCAAGGCGGCAGGGCTGGCCACTCACCACAGGCTACGCCTCTCCATCCTTGAACCTCCAGTTCTGTCCCTCTTCACAATGCCCAAGCTGCTCTACTTCCCCTTCTCTCCCATCTGACCACCACATACTTGAAGACCTGGCGGGTGGGCCCCTGGATGACGTCCTGTCTATGCACAGCCCACCTGTGTCGTGCAGCAGAGGGCAGGTCTGTGGGTGGCATGTTGCTCCACAGGTCTCTATGATCTTCCTCCCCAGTTGTGCTGCCGAGATTTGATTGGATGAGTTGATTTGTATGTGTCCTAGGCATAACCCAGCTTTGGCCACCAAGGCAGGCAACAAGCTAGGCTGAACTAGAACTGCCATCTGCTCTGCCCTGACTGATATAAAAGAAATATCATAACAAGGTGACTCTGCCTATTGCCAGGGAGTTAGAAGAGCTTGCTTACTTGTTACCTACAATTAGAAAACAGTATTTGTAAAGGAAAGAGATGAACATAGAGATTCTTGGATGAAACAACTAAGTGCCCCCTCAAACATGAACAGTAAGCCTGTGGGCACACCCACCCCAGATACAGCTCCCTGATGCCAAAGTCTGAAAGAGAAAAGAACATCTGAGACTGGTCCCAGAACACAAGCTTGGCGGACTTCCCACCGTAGCGAAGACGCGGAGCTGACTGACATCCTAGACCAGTCAGTGTTGGATGTGAGCTCTTACATCTTATGGGATACAAAGCAACGCACACTGTCTTACTGATCCATCAGCCATGAAGGCAGGGCCGTCAGTGTGTGTGCTCCATGCATGTCATCCAGTTTATGGGACTGTCCTCAGGGACATCATAGATCCAGCTGTCAGCAATCTGTCTCATTCAGGACAAAAAAAACTGAAGAGACACAATCAATTCTAGACGTTCACAGGATGCTTAAAAATAAAAAATAATAGGGCATGTTACACTGAGTGGCTAACACTAAAGTTCTCAGAGGCACGACTTCCCTAGATAGACAGCTACCAAGCTGTGTTTCCATCTTCCCGTGCAATTAAAGCTGCAGAATTCCACGAATGACTAAGTCATTAGTACACTCCCAAGGGAACTCTGGGAACAAGGTAGGGTCCATCAGAAGCTGTCATGTGAACACCACACCCTTGGCAATGCATTCCACGGTGTTTCTCTTTTCTATTGTTTATTGTCTGTTGCCAGGCTGACCTTCGACCCCCTGGGCATCGACTCAGCCTCCAGAACAGCCTGGACTGCAGGCAAGGGCATCCAAGGCAGGTTCACAGTATGTGCTTGAAGGGTGTCCAAGGAAGGGGAGAGGTCAATAATACATTGTCAACACCAAAAGGTTAGAGATGGCGCATTCTGTGTGACTGGAGCATATGTGCGTAAGTACAAAGACCAAGACAACACACAAAACTATGAACAAGCTAACTTCCTTTAGTGGGCTAACACCTTCAGAACTCTTACTTTTAGAATGAGAACAGGGTAAAAAGAATTAAGCAATAAGTTCCAATGTCATTGTCCTCTGTTTTCTATAACTCACACACACAAACACAATGAAAGACACATTCTATGGCCAATAAACAAGTGCATTAACAATATCAAGTTACAAAGTCAAAATTAAAATTCAATTTTCCTAATTTTCTTCCCAAATTTATACAAAAGCAACATATTTAAAAACATATAAAAACCCAAGGCTGCAATCTTCCAGTCGTTCTTCTTCATAGGACCTTGAGTCTAAAATATGAACTTCATGTGCTTGATCCCATAGGTCTTAAAGAAGACCATGATGATGAGCGCCCACAGCCCCAGGATGAAGCCTCCAGGGGGGTGCCAATCTTTCAGCTTCGGCTTCTGCAAAACAAGAATAACACGGCCACCTTAGACTAAAGAACTCAGCAACAGATAATGTAAATGCCACTGGGAGAGAGCGTTTAGTGGAGGTATTATCAGAGGGTGTGGCCCAGTGAACACACTGGGACAGCAACAGTGGAAAGACTTCACATCGGATGACTGTCCTGCTCAATGAAGCTCTTGCAGGCACAGCGCCTGCCCTGGCCCAGTGCAGCCGCCTCCCTCAGTGCAGCCACAGCCCTCCTCCAGCTTACTCAGCAGGGAAGAGCCCTGCTGCTGTTTATCTCGCCATTAATTCTAGTTTTACATGCCTCATCTTTCCTATTAAACTATGGCTCCATGAGGGCCATGCTGCTGACAGGAGCACTCACACACCACACTAATTAGAGGCTGAGGACACGGTGCGGAGCTATGGCCGCTCATCCCAACAGCAGCAACCGCCTGTCTGGGCACAATCAACCTTGGTTGTGTATTCTGTCTGCAGAGGAGGCCCTTACCTACTGTACTTTTTAAAACTCTCTGGTGGTGACTGTTCCCGGCTGAAACACTCTTTTTCTCTGAATTCTCAAAAGGCTGCCAGTTACCTTTGCCACGCATCTCCACACCAGCCTGCTGCTCCAAGCCTGTCGGAGTCCAGCTGAGTGACCTGTGTACCTTCATCTAGAGTCCACCACACACCGCTTCTCCAACACAGTCCCCAGCTGCCTGTCACGTCCAGCTGAGTGACGTGTGTACCTTCATCTAGAGTCCACCACACACCACTTCTCCAACACTGCCCACAGCTGCCTGTCACAGGCGCCTTCATCTACAGAAGACCTTTCTCCCACCTTGCTGTGACTTCAACAGCTGCATTACAGCTCTGTAACTGAGGTGTGTGCCTACTATGTCTTTCTGTGTCAGCTTACTGTAATGCTGAGCAGGACGGCAACTGTTACAAAATGAGATTCAACTTCTCTTAGTTCAAAATTAAGTTATCAAACTAAAATGACAACAGCCTTAGTAATTAATTTGGATCATACTAAGTCTTAAGCATTTTAGTCAAATGTCTAATATGAAGTAACCTGGTAATAATAACTCAGTGGTACACTCCAACTTCATTCTTGTCTGCTCTAACTCTCCTCCAGAGAGGGCCCCAAAATCTGACCCAAGCATGTTAAACCCAAAGCTGGCAACAGTGGTAAGCAGTTCCTAGCACTTGGGAAGCAAAGGCAGGGATCTGAGGCTGGCCTGCGCTGTCAGCAAATTCCAGAGTAACCTGGGCTGCATACTAAGACCTTGCCCCAGAAACAAATGTATAGAATAAATGAAATAAAAAAAATTAAAGGCAATTTTCCTAGTTACTTTCTACTAAAACTATGCAATGGGGTATTGAGTTGTAGCTCCCTAACATGGACAAGGGCCTGGGCTCAACCCCAAACAACACACACACACACACACAAAACACACACACACACATACATGCACGCACGCACGCACGCGCACACGCACAATCCTATGTCTACATTGTATACCTACACATCCTGAAACACACTAATTCTTAGGTGGATTTGATCCTTTGTAAAATGATGGTGGTGACAAAGGTCCCTGCCCTCTAGTGTCATATGAAACTTTAAGTACACCAGGTCTCAGGCCATTCAAAGCTTGGAATTCTCTAAAATTGTGGTCTCTTTACACTATGGGAAATTATTTTTTCTGTTAAAAGTCTAGAATAATTAATATAAAGTAGTTATATTAAACCTAGGTAATATCAATGTCACAGAGAACCTAACTTGTTACTAAGTGTGATGGCTGCTCTGCGCCTCATATTCCTTGGCCACCAGTCAAATCCGAGGTAAGGCCCGTGGAAGCCCCAGCAAGGCTTACGAACAGCACTGTCCTCCGCACACAGAGCGGGCTCTAGCTCGCAGCACAGTAGAACACCTCCAACAGGTGGACTGGAGCCTGGGGCCAGGGCTAACTGGGAAGACAAGCGTCTGCCGTGTCCTAACCAGGAGTCGCTGCTTCTCATGACATGTGAAAACACATTACTCTCCTAGGAAAATTAAACAATTCCTGTCAGTACTCATACGAGGGTAAGCTCAGTGGGAGCCGGTAGGACCAGAGAATCGTTCTATAAATCAGCTTTGCTGCTGAAAGGGTCGGGAGGTGTTTCCAGTGCACAGGTAAGTTCCGCCATTAGACTAGAGAAGTAACAAGCAGTTAATAGAAACTATTTTATAGCTGGAGAAGTTGCTTGCCAGTGCTATGCCTCTGCTGGCCTTATCTTGACAAGGGGACCAGACAGAAAGCAGGGCACTGGGCTGCAGCTCCCAAGAAGAAGTATCGGAAGTGACAGCGGAAGATGAAGCATGTGCGTGCACACGCGTGTGCTCACTCGTACAACAATCAAAACATGGCATAATCGACAAAAGCAAACCTCAGCTTTCAAACACCAACATTTGCAGTGAGTTTTTTATATTTCTAATGCATTTAGTACATCTGTTTGATAAAAAGTGGAAAATTCATTAAGAGTCCTCTGGACTGAGCTAAAGGCGGGCTTTCCTGCGTCCTCACAGAAACCTTTACAAAGGCACAAAACACAATACATATCCTACCCAAGTCTAGTTAACTTCTCCAAGAAACCCAGACACCTTCGCTGTCTGTGTGTCTTAAATGTAAGGCCTATAAAGGGCTAGGGAGCCCAGTTTGCAAATTGCTACACCCTATGCTAATGCCTGCGAGGCCCTGAGAAAGCTTTCAAGTCTGCTGAGGACAGTGCTAAGATGGATCTACGAGGCAGCCCCCAGTGTACATCGTATCCCAATCTCCCTCCTGGCTTTCCATTTACACACAATCCCCTGAACCATGGACACTGCAGAGGCAGAGGCACTGACAACAGTTCACCGAATCCTAAGATATTCACACATGAATACGTTATCTACACAGAGGAACAGACAAACATCCATGTAAGAAGTCATCAAGAAATGTAGTTTTCCTTATACATTTCTTCTTCTTTAAGGAGCTCAAACCAGGTGTAATAGCAAGGCAGCGTGTGACCCTAGTTTAGTTTCCCTGCTGCCTGCAGACCCTGGTAGCAGTAAAAATAACACAAATGTAAGAAGACATTCACATAAGGGCAGAGAAACACCCACACTCTGCCAAGGCCAGAATGTCCACAGCCAGGTGGAAGTGGAGACAGAAGACCCAACAGGAAGCTTATGGGCTAGCTAACCTGTGTTATACATGCAGCAGCAGAAACACCAGAACAAGGTAGAAAGTCAGAATGGACCCAGAAAGATGTCCTGAGCTCAATGTATGTGCAGAAGCACCTGCCCCCCCATTATAATAAATAAAACAAAATAAAGGAAAACCATAAAGAAAACCATGAAGAAAATGCTCCCACCCACTGAAAAAGAGATGCACCCTGAGGATGCAGAGAAGGTACTTCTAAGTAAAATTTAATAAGAAAACACAATTAATTTAGGAAATTAATATAGTATAAATTTTATATAAAAATATAATAGAAAAATATAAGAAGTATCCGCAACAGTGGTTCTCTCCTGTGGGTCACAACCCTTTGGGGGGGTCTAATGACCCTTTCACAGGAGTTGCCTAAGACCATCAGAAAAACATAGATATTTACATTGCAATTAATAACATTAGCAAAATTACTGTTATTAGGTAGAAACAAAAATCATTTTAACATTATTTATTGTTTTTTTGAAACGGGGTTTCTCTGTGTAGCCCTGGCTGTCCTGGAACTCACTCAGTAGACCAGGCTGGCCTTGAACTCAGAAATCCTCCTGCCTCTGCCTCCCAAGTGCTGGGACTAAAGGCGTGCACCACCACTGCCTGGCTAAGGAACTGTATTAAATGGTCACAGCATTAGGAAGGTTAAGAACCACTGCTCTTAAAAAGAAAAAACAAAAAACAACAGCAGAAAAACAAACAAAAGCAAAAAACAAAAATTTGGGCTGAAGAGATGGCTCAGCAGTTAAGAGCACTGGCTGCTCTTCCAAAAGTCCTAAGTTCAATTCCCAGCAACCACATGGTGGCTCACAACCATCTGTAATGGGATCTGATGCCCTCTTCTGGTGCATCCAAAAAGAGTGACAGTGTACTCAACATACATACAATAAACAAATGTTTACAAAAACAAAACAAAAAAACTAACCAACCAACCAAAAAACAAACCCAAACACCAAAGACGGCGGCCTGAGATGAAAAGGAAGCCAGCGGCCCAGCTCTGGGCAGCCCAGCAGGCTAGGGAGAGCTGCTGAGTTCTTCTCACACCTCCGGGTCCTGCACTCACGGACTGCAGCAGCCTCACAGCAAGCAGCTTTACAGCAGGTCCCATAAGCGGGTGGCGTCTGTGGGGAAGTAGGTCAGTGGTCTGTGCCCAGTACGCATAAGGAAGGCCTTAGACCGGAGTGTCACGCTGGAGCAGGGGAGACGTTTCTACATCCCTGCTTCTGGAACTGGTTGATCAAGAAACTGCTTTTGGGTAAAGGAATGTAACACAAGTGAACCTTGGAGCCTTTGCCTCGTCCGCTCTGTCTCAGACACCTATTCCCATCCCGAGACAGCTCAAGCTTCTGGGAGAGAGTGGAGAAGCAACATCTTTCCAGCCATTGCACAGCCAGGCCACCTCGCTCACCACAGACACCAGGGCGAGCAAAAGAAATACCCAGCTGCACTCAGCCCAAACTGCCACACTGGAAAACTATCCACTCAACCACTGATCAACAAACAAAGGTCTTAAGTCCCTAATTTGAGGAATGATTTATCATACATCAAAGCCATGAAATATAAACCCTAAGGTGGCAGGAAAGTACGGACTCTTAAGGTCATAACAAAGACTCGCACAGATCACTTGTGGCTCAGACTTCAACAGTGATGTGTACATAATGAAGGCCTGAGAGAACTGACTGGCTACTCCACCAGGAGCTCTGCTGGGACAGGCAAGGTCACATGGCCAAGTCCTCAGTGTGTCCCGCCACTGCAGGCCACTGCAGGCCACTGCAGGCCACTGCACAGTGTTTACTTCCCACTCTCCAGTCCCAGTGTGAAGTGCCTGCTCTGCTGTCTTCTACTCGCCATCAGTAGGCAAGGGAACCCATTAGCTATAGTCAGATGCTGCCCCCTGCTGGACAAAGAAACACCTCCCACCTCTGCTTTTGACCCTTGCTAAACTGACAGTGTAGTTAATCTAATTAGATAATTATGAATGACTGTTCTCCACTGGCACTTCCATTTTGATAGAACACTAATTATAGTTTTTCCTTACCGTGGATCACTTTTATGAGATGAGAATACCTACTGTTAAAGTTTTTATTAATACCACTTTGTTCTCACTGGCAATCCAGATACAACTGCTAGGGGGAAAAGTAAACTTTCATTTGAAACTCTTATACATATAACAAAGTACATAAATGTATCTGTAATAACTATTGAGAAGAGCTCATGCTTGAAATAAATATCTTTTTAAAATTAGTAGCCATCAATCATGTCAGTAAAAGAATAGATTTTTTTTTCTTTCCCTTACAATAGCAATTTAAAAACATAAGACAGGTAGGGATGCCTATAGCATGAAATGTCAGGCAAACAATGATATTAGTTTACAAAGAGGCATAAGCTCTGAAGAAGAAAAAAAAGATAATGCTAGCCAATATTGGGGTACTGGCGCAAAACCAGAAAGATGGACACAGAGAGTAGAAAGGGAACCAGGGATGTGTGGGTAAGATAGGAGTGAGGAGGATGGGGAACAGGTGGAGCTAGATACACTAGCTAGCTTAGATACACTGTATTCACGCATGAAATTACCACTACTAACGTTTACAAATGTCAATGGCTTACAGCAATAAAGGTTCCTTATAATCCCCTCACCCTTATCTGTGAGAGACAGGTTCCAAGACCCCAGCAAACGTCTGAGGCCAGAGGTACTATGGAACTCACTTTCCATACAAACATTCTTATCACAAACTGTAATTTATAAATGGTACAGTAAAAGTACTACTAATAAAATACAATTATGATAGCAAGCTCCTACAGTAGATGTTACGAGTGTCAAAGGAAGGATTTACTGATGCTAGAAATCTCTGAAATCAACGGCAAACAAGTCCAGTTTCCACATTCTCAACACTGGGTGGGTTAGTGTCAAAGTCAGATCTGTTTTAACTCAGCCCTGGAGACACCGAAATACACTCTATGTTATTTAAAGTTAGATACAAATACAAAGGACAAAGGGGATAAAATGTAGGGAATTCACATAGTAAAAAGATTTATAAGCCCAGATGCAATGAATGAAAACAAGAAAGCAAAGGCGTAGAATGGAAATAAATTTCTGAAATACCTGCACTTTACAAAGTATATAAATAAACTTAAAAGGAAATCAATAGGAAAATGTAACAGAAGAAAGGATTAAGCTCAGGAGGCTTTCTCCCAAAGTCACGAGCCACAGGGCTAATCAATCAAGGAGACGGGGATCAAAGCTCCCACAAATCTATAAAGGGTTGATTCACTTTCTCTGTCATAGAAACTATGCAAATGTTTCCTCTTTAAAATTAAACTAGCAAATGTTAATTAACAAGGTCAACTTCAGCGTTAGGTCTTTAAAATGGCTCTTCTTCCTCTAGGAACCACAGTAAAGGAAGTCAGAAGTGCTGACAGAGCTTCACACAACCTCCAGTCTCACCTCCTCAGGAACATCAGGAAACAATGTCAGCACTGCAGAGCACAGCCACAGTGTGTTGGTAAACAACTCTAATGATTTAAGAGAGTCCTATCCCATGATAGCAAAGTTAAAACAATATGCAACTTGAGTATGAAATATGGCTTAGAATTCTACAGCAAAATATTTAAAGGAGAGAAATATACTAATTCCTTCCTTCTCTGGAAGAAGTAAGATTGTAGGTGGACACTGCTCAACTCGGATTTATCTGTACTTTTAAAAAAGTATATGGCTCTTCCGGGAGCCATGGGTTACTGTACAGACATAGCCAAGTCCAAGAACCACACCACACACCAACAGTCCTGCAAATGGCACAGAAATGGCATCAAGAAACCCTGGCCACAAAGATGTGAGTCTCTTAAGGGGGTTGACCCCAGGTTCTGGAGGAACATGTGCTTCGCCAAGAAGCACAACAAGAAAGTCCTGAAGAAGATGCAGGCCAACAAGGCAAAGGCAGTGAGTGAACGCGCAGAGGCCTTCAAGGCCCTGGTGAAGCCTCGGGCCATCAAGCCCAAGGTGCCAGAGGGCCCCAGCCTCAAACTCAGCTGTCTGGCTTTCATCGCTCACCCCAAGCTTGGGAAGAGGATTCGAAGCTACCTGGCCAAGGGGCGCAGGCTCTGCCAACCAAAGCCTAAGGTTCAAACCAAGGCAGGGACCAAAACTCCAGCTAAGGCCCAGGCTGCAGTTCCAGCTCAGGCTCCGAAAGATGCCCAGGCCCCTGTGAAAGCCCCATAGAAAAAGCTCCTGCCAGTGTGAAGACAGACGGTCTGCTGTGACACACCTACACACATACTGTCTGCAGATGACCAGTGTCCTATGCTGTTTCTACAAATAAACTTGAGGCAAGATCTGTTAAAAAAAAAAAAAAAGTATATGTATAATGCACAGGAATTTAAGGAGGGGTGTGTGTAAGGGGGATGCACAGAAAAAAACTGCAATCCAAGAGTCTCCAGGCTGGGAAAAGGGCTCAGCATTAAAACACCTGTCATGCAAATATGAGGCCTGGAGTTTAGAGCTGTAAAAGCCCACGTGGTGCTGGGTGTGTCGCCTATTCTCCAGTCTCTGACAGCATAGACAGGCATCCTCAGAGTAGGCCGGTTAGCTAAAGTTGCCATAAACTCAAGCTCTGGATTTCACAGATATACCCGCCTTAATATATAATGTAGAAAAGCAATGGAGACGCTTCCTGACACCAGCCTTGATTCTCCACATGCATGAAAACACATGTGCAAGCACAGCCACACACATCCACATGTGAAAAGTAGAAAACAAAAACGAATGGAGTTACCTAGGCGCAGCTTCACACTCTTCTCCCATTGGAGGAGCAGTCCACACAAGATGCCGCTTAAGTAACCTGGGTACCACGGTGGGCGGTGTGACTCGAGCGCATTCTCCATGTGTCCAGTGCTGCTCCTGACATCACAGGACTGCTATTTTAATACAACTCCACGTAACATTCTGGACACCTCCACTGAGCTTTTCCTTACAGCCATGTGACAGAGCAGTACCTTATTGCATTTTGTAGTATAGATGTATTTGAAGCAAGCTCATATTAAAGTATTTTTATAATTTCATTCATGCCCATTAGAGCATTTCCTAAAATGACTGGTTTTTATATAGTTAAGGTACTCTACAGACTGCTGTTAAATACACTCCTCTTTTATTTTACCTCACAGAAACATCTACAATGCAAAGGTGAATGGCTCACATAAAACCACAATATTTCAGGAACCAACGCTCAGAAGCTCAAGGGCTACCAATTATCAAAATGTCTAATATTTCAAATGAAAGGGCTAGGTAGCTAAGCAACGCTACACTCAGAACTGTGAACGGTTCACTCCTCCTTTCATGTTGTGAGAAAATTACCATATAACTTCAAAACACTTAGAGTACATAACTAAGTATTAAATTTATGTAAAGATGAAACAGGATTTTTGAAATTATACATATTTATTGCTAAGCAAAGAGAAAATTACCAAAATTTCACCAAGATTCTTTTCTAAGAATAATGAGAGTTAATTATACTATACTCTAGAGAAACAAAATTATAAAACAATCTACCAAGGTTACAGTTACAATACTTCAGAAAATAATTGGTTTCCACTATCTATTTAATATAATTTATTAGTATTTTCAATGTATCTAAACCCTTTACATAAAACCTAACATATTTTAATGTGTATGACTGCTTTGCCAGCCTGTATCTCTCAGACCATGAACACGCAGTGCCCATGGGGCCAGCAGAGGTTGTTGGATTCCCTTGGCACTGAACTTGTAGGCTTCTGTGAGTTGCCATGTAGGGCCTAGGAATAGAACAGAGGTGGGTCCTTTAGAAAAGCAGCCTGCACTCTTAATTTCTGGGCCATCTCTCCAGCCCCTATGACATAAAGGCTTCAAATTACATTAATAGTATAAGGGAAACCACAGGAGGCAGACTTGTAAGACAACCTCACTATTCCCACTCCAAGAAAAACAACTGCTTGTAAGGCAGGGATTGGGCCTGGGACAGGGTCTGGTGAGCAGCTGTACTACAACATAGAGGACTCTGGGATACACTGAAGGTCTCTACAACACAGAGGAGGACTCTGAGATACACTGAAGGTCT
>NW_022196898.1:100167771-100180764 GCF_008632895.1 Mastomys coucha | reverse complement strand
ATACACTGAAGGTCTCTACAACACAGAGGAGGACTCTGAGATACACTGAAGGTGTCTACAACACAGAGAAGGAGGACTCTGAGATACACTGAAGGTCTCTAACAAAAGGAAGGCTACTGGAATGGAGTAAAGCCAGTAGAAAGGTCTAGATATCAGAGAGAGACATCAAAGATAGAGATACATTAGAAGCACCCGAACTGCTTCCTGGGAATTGGAGAATCAAAGCCACATTTGGGAACGAACAGAACAGGGAACAGCAGAAAGACAGACAACCTCTAGACTCCAAGTGAGGCCTGAATTCTACACCATGAAGAACTCCCCCGTGAGCAAGGAAGATGGCCCAGGGTCTCCGGCACATCACTAGCTGCTATCCTGACTGATGCTTCTGAGACCTGAATAGGAGACTCAGGTGAGCCAGGACCAGACTCCAGGAAAATGTGAAGTAATGATGATGATTTTAAATCACTGTTACAAAGCAATACAAAACAAATGGACACATTTGGAGAAAAATGTATTGATAAAAAATAAAATTATCAAATTTGATATTTGTTCTCTGAGACAATAGTTTATAGTGATTACCCTTACTTTAAAAAAAAAATACATAAAAACAAAGTAAAATACTCCACTGTGACTCCTTGTATTTTTCCATACGTATGTTTTCTACAAGGCCTTGCTCAAACACCATATTTACGTATCTAAGTCAGTGTCCTATGTGAAGAGACATCATGGCCGCGCCAGCTCTTATAAAGGAAAGCATTTAGCTTAGGCTGGCGTACAGTTTCAGAGGGTTAGCGCATTATCCTCATGGTGGGGAGGATGGTGGCACACAGGCCGACACGGCAGCTGAGAGTTCTACATCCAGATTCATAGGCAGCAGGACAAAATAGTGGCACTGAGCCTGGCTTGGGATTTTGAAAGCCCAAAGCCCAACCCCAATGACACGCTTCCTTCAGCAAGCTCAAACCTACTACAAGGCCACGCCTCCTAGTCATGATGACCAAGCATTCAACAAAGCTATCCAGGAAGAGAGGAGACATTTAGTAGATAGAAAACTTTTTTTTTTCTTCCAAGACAGAGTTTCTCTGTGTAGCCCTGGCTGTCCTGGAACTCACTCTGTAGACCAGGCTGGCCTCGAACTCAGAAATCCACCTGCCTCTGCTTCCCAAGTGCTGGGATTAAAAGCATGCATCATCACTGCTCAGCTAGCTGCAAATACGAAACTTATAATACATATTTTAAACTGTGTAAAGGAAAATATATGAGGAGAGAAATAGAATACACAAATACAACTCATGCAAGATTTTCCAAAATTAAAAATAAGACCTGTGGCTTTGTGGCCAGGGAAGCAGTGTCTAGTTCCAGACGGTGCTCCCTGGGAACTCACCGGCCACCCCAGCCAGGGAAGCAGAGCAGTGCCTTGCTCAGCCATCAGCAGAGAAGCTTCCTCCTGTTGCAGGTGGGAACAAATACAGAGACCAGACAGCACGTAGAGAGTGAGAGACCCTGGAACACTCAGACCCCCACCTCAGAGATCACGGAACCAAAGAAGAGGAGCTGGACAGAGTGTAAGAGCAAGAGTAAATGTAGGACAACCCCAAAACAAGACTCTTGAGATCCACATGACTGACATGAACGAGCAGACTGAGCCAGCATGCTCGGGCCTGCACGGGTCTGCACCAGGTAGGACTCTGACGCTTAAATGAGATCCCTGCCCCATCCCCATCCTAGAAACTATCTCCAGCTGACCACCGCCTGCAAATGAAAAGTCCGTTTTCCCCAACGGTGTTTCCTGGGAGAAACAAAGCCCTCTAAGGGTGGGCTGCATGCCCGGCAGTAGACGGCCAACAGAAAATGAACTCAACTCAGCTTTCGAGGTTCCTTGTCTCATAATGTCAGCCAGGGCTCCCTGCTTGTTGTGCTTAATCTTACTGTTATTTTATTTTACTTATGTATCTTTTCTTCTCTCTTTTTAGCTTACAAGTCCTCTGCATACAATGACTACAGTTTAGTGTTTACTGGAGTCCCCGAATGTGCAAACAACTGGGTCCTCGCTTCTCATGCCTTCTCTTGGTTCTTTTCCTTCTCCTTTTGTTTGCTGGTTGGTTTTGTCCGGTTCAGATGTGCTAGCTTTTATCTTGTTATATTTATATTTATTATTATTATTATTATTATTATTATTATTATTATTATTATCCCACAGAAACTGTTTGTTTGCTAGTGAGAGGCTGAAAGGGGGTGAACTACAAGGGGAAGGGGATAGACACTGTAAGGAATGGGAGACTGTAATCAGGATATGCGGTGTGAGAAAAAGATCTGTGTTCAATAAAGAAAATATTCAAGAATAGCATCTGCTATTCAAGATGGTAAAGCTAGTCTTTTGTCTATGGAAAAGTGCCTGATAAGTTTTAATTTTTGAGAAAAGAAAAAAAGAACTCACTTTCTTAGCAGGGTGGACAGGGTGTGTGCACTGCATTTGCATTTTGGTTGGTTGTTGCCTGTCGCCTACTTTCACAAGAATTTATACTTCCTTAATGAAAAGACTATATAGAGATCACATTCACAAAGTGCATGTGCTTCAAAGCATGTTGTGTACAATAAACAGATACAATTCTGCTGTTTAAAAAAGACCTATGCAATGAGAAGGCAGTGGACGTAATTAGCAAACTGCACAGGGACCTCAGAGTGAGGGGACACATAGCGCTCCCAAAGCAGCACAGTCCAAAGGGCGAGCAGGGAGCACCACCGCACTGGTGCAGAGCAGGGAGCACCACCGCACTGGTGCAGAGCAGGGAGCACCACCGCACTGGTGCAGAGCAGGGAGCACCACCGCACTGGTGCAGAGCAGGGAGCACCACCGCACTGGTGCAGAGCAGGGAGCACCACCGCACTGGTGCAGAGCAGGGAGCACCACCGCACTGGTGCAGAGCAGGGAGCACCACCGCACTGGTGCAGAGCAGGGAGCACCACTGCACTGGTGCAGAGGGAGAGATCTAAAATAATGCCTGGCATGCTTCCAAACCTCAAACCTGTGCACGCAACACCAAACGAACAGAAAGCCACTCAAAGGGATATCAGAATCAAAATGATAAAAAACCAGGGACAGGCATCTAGAAGAAGCAGGGTGGGCAAACTCCAGCCATGAAGGACCTCAGTCTGTGAACAAGGTCCCACTGAATTCCAGCCAAGAAAGACACTGTTAGAATGCAGAAACGTAAAGTAGAGATGGACCACACTGGAAGGAAAGAAAGGTAGGAGAGAGCCCCGGGGCCAAGCTGTGGGAGCTCAGCATCAACGGACTCACACTGCAGGGACGGAGGAAAAGGAGCTAGCTCTTCAGGCAAGGAAGGGACATGGGGGTAAGTGGGCTCACACAAGCAGACAAAGGGAAAAGTGAAATGGGTGACCAAATAAAAATATTTCCCTTGTTTTAAATGTTTAAATGCATAGTTGACTATTTAAAAGCAAAAGTAATCAAGTGAACAAAGAACAAGGAGCTGGGTGTAGTCTTCCTACGGCATCCGTGGACAGAGTATGATCTAAAGCGCGCTGTGGGGCCAAGAGGGGACATGCTTGCCTTGTCAGTGCACAGACCTGAGTCCAAGCCCCAGAACCCAGGTCACAAAGCCTGCACTAGCAACCTCAGCACTGGGCGGGCAGAGACATGAGGAGCCATAGGGCTCACTGGGTGGCCAGCCTAGCCCAACTGCCAGAGCGTTAGGCAAATGCGAAGGCCATCTCAGAAGAGGCAGACAGCTTTCCTGAAGATGACATCTGAGGTTGTCAAACCCCCCTCCCCCCACACACACACATACACACATGCACACACACACATATACACACATACATACGCGCGCGCGCACACACACATACACACACACACATACACTCACGTGCGCACACACACATACACACACATACACACACGTGCGCACACACACATACACACACACACACATACACACATACATACACGCACGCGTGCACACATACACACACACATACACACACGTGCGCACACACACATATACACACATACATACGCGCGCGCGCACACACATACACACACACACATACACACACGTGCGCACACACACATACACACGCACACACGCACACGCACACACACACAGGAAAATAAATAAGTAGATTGTGATGCAGTTCCAGGGCAATGAGGTGATGCACTGACAAAGTGCTACTGGAGACTCAGTGGAATTCTGCAGAGTACACAATCTAAAATAACGTACAGAAGCAAACGATGAGCACCCAGAGCGAAAAGGCAAATGGAGAACACACGACAGTTAAGGTGGGACGTCCAGACAGTGACTGACTGAAAGGCTCTGAACACCTGGACCAAAAGGCAGAGGCTGCCACGGTGAATAAAAGCATGAAACACAATAGTGTTCTTGTAAGATGCAGGCTCTGCGATACTGACAAGCTGACTAGTGAGTGCACGCAACAGCACGTTCTCTTCAAGCATTCTGGTCACGCCAGTTTAGCAATCAGATACATAGCTCTGATCTGATTGATACATGTGGTCTGAGCACCTACCACACACCAGGCACTGCTCAGGTGCCAAGTACAAACTGGGAAGGACAGATAGGAACCTTGAGGCTGGCAATGCAGTGGGGCAGACCAACAGTGAACAGTGGTGTGCAAACACTGCAAGCAGAAGTAACAGACTTAGAGCCCTTGAGAGAAGGCAATGCTGCTGCTTCCTGTCCAAAAGGCTCTCCCACTGCTGAGCAGCAAGAAGGTGTTCACAGAATATGATACTTAAATGCCCCAAGAAATATGCACCCTCTTCTACTTTACTCTGATCTCTAGCAGGCATAATTCTGCCAGTCAAAATGGGCAGGGGCTAAGCGCTGGCACAGTCTCTTCTAGTGACTAGCCAGCTCCTCAGTGATTCTGAAAGCCCCTCACTGTGACTCAGCCTGTAGCCTAACAGTAAAGTTCTATGTTAAAAGAGGGAAGAAGAGTCAGTGCTAATGCAGACCAGTATTGGTGAGTGCCAAGAATGCGCTAGATGCTCTCTCTCTCTCTATTGTCTTGTAACAATTCTCAATTCATATTAATGTCATTTTATAGATAAAAAGGGACTAGAGACACAGAAATCACCCAACATGATGACATGATCACTTAGCACACTTTCATTGCACCTTGTCCTGGCTTGTCCCAAGGCCAAGCTCTCTGAGCACAACAGTAGTGCTCCCCTCTAGAAGAGACTGCTGGGAGCTGAGGGTGGGAACCCTCTAAAGAGCCAGGCATGGTGATACAGCTACCGGCAAGGACAGAAAGCCAGAGAGGAGGGAATCAAGAGTGGACTGTTTGAGGAAGGAGAGTCTTTGCTAGATGGAGACATCTGACTCCATCAGCAAACAAGTGTGGGAGGCAGCCGAAGGCCCTAGGAGAGAAGGGTGGGAACAGACTAGGGCAGCCTCCAGGGAAGAGGTGAAAATCAGCCTGGCATGGACTACGAGGTCACCTTAGGAATTCAGAGCCTTTAGAAATGTTCTCACATTGGCAAAAACGAAGTCAATTATCTAAAATAACACAACTCATTCCCCAGAAATTAAAAGTAAAAAAACTTTATGTATATCAAAAGCAAGCCCAGCACACATCCCAAGGCAGTAAGCTTGCTGCCAGCGAGAGAGCTTCTGAAGCGGTAACTGGCGCAGGAGTTAGTCTAGATAGAAGCGGCTGTATGAGCTTCTACTACCCTCTTGTTTAAACACAGTTAAATTCCAACTTCTTGGTTTTAGACAAAATTTTTATAAGTTCTTCACTGTAGGTTTCCCGGGAGAATCCTCACAATCCTTTCAAGTTTAATGTCTGAATCTTGGCATATTCTCTTTTGAGATACACCAGCGGAAGAACAAATCACGAAACCCCCTCTGTGCTTAAATGAAGCCATTCATGGGAGAAACAATTTAATTTCAGTCAAATTAATTTTTTGGAACTCTATTTGCTTGCATCAAAAACCGATCACAGACTGAATGCCTTTTCAAATAAAGTTCAACAAAGCATTTTTAATATAAGTAGTAACTGTTAGTCACAGCAGTCATTATGAAAGTGCTTAGCATATTTTTACAATAAAAACAAATATTGCAATTATTTTAACCATATTCATAGTGATTCTTCCATGGACCAAGATCTTCTCTGTAAGTAATAATCTGTGACTGAGCTCTTGCAGAGCCCTTCTACCTCAGCAGGAGCTGAGCACACAGGACAGGATCCATAGCAGATGCTAAGTGTTACTTTAAGATGTAAACTACAAACTGCCCACTCCAGGATCTCAACTGCTGACACCTCCTGCTCCTCCACAAGCTTCGCAAGCTTCCATTACCATCAGTATATGCCGCTAGTTACCAGGACGGGAAGGGAATCGGCACCCAGCCTATTCATTTACAGTCACCACACACCTCTAGCAATGCTGTAGATTGAATAACTACCAACTGTAGATGTGTGTACTCCACACGGTTAAGACGTCTATGGGTACATCTTAACCGCACACCCACCAGGTACATGAAGTTAAACAACAACATGGGCTTCATTTTATGTTAATAAACTTCGAGCACTGGAAAAATTAAAAAGGCACGCACACAAAATGAGAAAATTAAAAGCTGATCAGATAAGGCTTCTTGAATGTAAAGCAAAATGAGCCTCAAATAAGTAAATACAAAGACAGACAGACAGACAGACAGATAGGGCTTCTCTAAAACTTACCAGAAATTATAATCAGAGGTAACTGAAAACATAGTGACACAGTAACCCAAACTGGGGCTGGCATGGTGCCATGGCACGACACAGGCAAGTAACCCTGACTGTCAGGTCTGTAACGAGAGACACCAACCCTTCTCAGATACGGCAGGGTGTAGGCATGGACATGCCAGCGTTAACATAAATGAGGACCGCAGGTCTTAGTAAGAAGCATGCTCATCCATCTCAGGCTAGTTTGGTGACAGAAATGGCCCAGCTACACTACTTCAGTGTGTGGCAAGCCGGCAGCACCGCTGAGCACAGAGCATGAAGCCAAAGGCAACTGTGCTTTCCAGAATCTAAGGCTCAGGCACTGCACACCCAGGCGCAGTCCTCGACACTTACTGTTCTCTTTTCCAATACTTCAGGAAGAAATTTTGGTGAATTTAGTGGCTGTCAAGTTCCTTGAGATGGGCAAGTGACAATGAAGGCAGCTCCTCAGAGCATCAATGCTCTGCTCTGCGTTCCTTTAGGTAACTATGGTAACCTGCCATATTAGACTGTAGAGTAAACCTTTCCCCTGGAAGCACAGGATGGGAACCTGCTTTGGGTGCATTTTCTTTACTGGCCTTTTCTTTTAGACATTCTTCATCTACAGAAGTTCCCAGAGAACATTACCTTTGTATTTGCTGGAGGTCGAAGACTGGCCTCTCTTCGCTTCAGCGCTGTTCACTTTAACACAGACAGCAAACATCACTCACATGCTGAGCCCTCCACCACAGCACACTATGCCTCAGATATTAACAGCACTGGATTTCTCTAAGCGATGCATTTTTGTAATTTATTTTACAAATACAGAAAAAGAAAATATTCCTTCTATTTGCCATATTTATAAGATTATAATGACTGTTAAAAAATCAAGTCAATTTACAACCATCATGATTGTACCATGGTTTCTATTAATAAATGAAATGTATTATGGAACATTTTAATAAGCTTTACTATGTCTATAGGCATTTAAAATTATATACTCTGAAAAGAAGTAGCAAAAAGCTGCTACGAAAACATTCTCTTTATGCTCAGTTTTATGGAAAGAGGCTTGGTGCTCTCAGGAAAACATGACTTAAATAGGGGGCATGTTGCCTGTATAGCTCACAAATGTCCATGAAACCATCATAACTGAAAAATGGAACAGGGGAGCCAGGAAATGCAAGCATGCAGAGTCATGGGAAGGTAAATGCCAAATGAGCAAGGCTCTCTCTCCTCAGTGCAGTCCCATATCAGTTCCTGGACACCTTTCCCCATGACTGTCTCCACCCACAGCCCTTCAGATTCTCTTTGTCTCCGACTCACTGGAGAGAACAGTGCAGTTAAGGTAGAGAAGGGGCCAGGCATGAATCTTCTCCAGTGAGTCTGCTTAGCCATGCCTTCCAATGAAGGGATCCTCATCTGCTGTAGGAATACAAAGGGACTCTGCTGAGAGTCCTTCCAAAATAAGCTTCCAGTTACCCAGCACAGAAGTTACACTACTCATAATTCACAATCGCCAAATTTTCCGAGGGAAACAGTTCTGTGAAAACAAGTTTAAATGTTGATAAGGAGAGAACATTGATTAGTAGTCAAGAATATTGACTCTGCAGCCACTTGACCCAGACCCAAATTCTCACTTTGACATTTATAAGACTTCAAGCAGACTACTAAAGTGACTGAGCCCCAGTTCATTTATATGTAAATGAAACTTCTTCAGTAGAATTATTTATTTTATGATGGTGATGAGGAGGAAGAAGAGAAGGGGCAGCAGGAGGGGGAGGAACAGGAGGAAGAGGAGGAGGAAGAGGAACAGAGAAAAAGCAGGAGGAGAGAGAGCAGGAAGAGGGACAGGAGGAAGAACAGGAGGAGGAGCAGGAGCAGGAGGGGAGGAGCAGGAGGAGGAGTAGGAAGAGCAGGAGTAGCAGGAGGAGGAGGAAGAGGAAGAGCAGGAGGAAGATAAGCAGGAGGAGCAGGAGGAGGAGGAGAAGGTGGAGCAAGAGGAGCAGGAGGAGCAAGAGGAGGAGGAGGAGGAACAGGAGGAGCAGGAGGAGGAGAAGAAGCAGGAACAGGAGGAGCAGGAGGAGGATTAGGAAGAGCAGGAGGAGTAGCAGGAGGAGGAGGAGTAGCAGGAGGAGGAGTAGCAGGAGGAGGAGGAGCAGGAGGAGGAGTAGCAGGAGGAGGAGGAGCAGGAGGAAGTGGAGCAGAAGGAGCAGCAGGAGGAGCAGGAGGAGCAGGAGGAGCAGGAGGAGGAGGAGCAGGAGGAGGAGGTAACTGTGATAATGGTGGCCATATTCATCTATTGCAGAAAGGGAGAGGATGTAAAGGAGACATTTCCAGGTCGAGTAGGGGGAAATTAAAAGCCACTGTAGATAAATGTTGTGAAAGGAAGGAAGATAGGGAAAGGGAAGAAAAGAATTCTACTTTCTTCATTAATATCAACTATTCTTACTTTTTAAATCTTTAAAAATGTAGTGAAAACAGGAAACAGGAATATCTTTGTTCTGGAAAACTTATGAGTAGGTGAGGCTCCAAATTTTAATTTTTAATAAAAACAACACATCAAATAGATATGATAACAAATTTATGGATAAACTAAAAGAAATTCCAAAACTGCACTAGGTTGATGAGACACCATTATTGAAATTTGCATTGCTATTTCCAAGGACGGTCTGTGCTCTTTCTTCCTCGGAGCATGATATTGCTGCAAGTGTGAGTCAAGCTCTGCCATGAAGGCTGGGGCTAACAGCCAGTCACCTACAAACCCCTACCTCACATCAAGTCTATAAATTCATTATTTCCCTTATAATTTCAACAAAAGGAGATAACCAGTGTACTATTTTTCACTCCACTTCAGTTTTTAGGCTGCTTTGGTTTGGAATAATCTGAAAGATTTCAAGCCTGTCCCAGTCAGTGCCAGTGATGTGGATTCAGTTCCCTCTTGACAAGTTTCCAGATGTCAATATGTCAACAGGCACACTTTAAGAAGAAGGTGCGCCGGGTGGTGGTGGCGCATGCCTTTGATCCCAGCACTTGGGAGGCAGAGGCAGGTGGATTTCTGAGTTCGAGGGCAGCCTGGTCTACAGAGTGAGTTCCAGGACAGCCCGGGCTACACAGAGAAACCCTGTCTCGAAAAACCAAAAAAAAAAAAAAAAAAAAAAAAAAAAAAAAAAAGAAGAGGTTTGTGATTGGAGGAATTTCAGTCAACCTTTAGCAGGGTTTAGCTACAGTGTGGGAGGCTACACTGGAATGGAAGAAAACATTAAAATGCCAAAGTAGCTGGAGCAGAATAAAATAAAAGGCAAACATGAGCAGAGGGTCTGAACTCTTGGCGTTACCCATGGCGTACTGCAGGAGCTAGACCTGCAGAGTTCATTGTGCTGTGCGACGTAGACAAAGAAGAGATTTTTAAATACACATTAAAACTTTTAATTTTATTATTTGTGTGTGTGTGCATTTGTATATGTGCATGTACAGGTACATGCATATACCTAGCAAGTACACACAGCACCATACGCACAAGCACACATACACAGACTTCAGTGCATGTGACCTCTAGTTCATAAGGTCATGCAGGTCACCAGGTAACTGACCTATTCCAGCTACATGTGTTCTGCTCATAAAGGTCATCAGCATTCTTGTATTTGTGCTACCTTTTATATCTAGAAAACAGTGGGCCAAGTATGTATGAGGAGTAATTAACATGGGTCCTTAATACAAAATTAGAAGGCATTCCTCAGTGGGTGAAACCAAAGAACAATTCTCCTAACAGGAGGTCCACACATCCCCTCAGCACGGCCTTGTCATTTCTGGAATATTTTACTCCAAATGAAGCTTAAGGAAAGGTTGCATCTGAGATAAGTAGAAATTCCTAATTACAAAGATAGTTCTCTCTTTGAAAGACGTTTGTGCCTGATTAATTTTCAAGTCACTAATTATCATTATTTATAATTAATAAACTCTACATGGTGCTAATCAACTTTTTATGCTCAAAAATTAAAGTGAAACGAACCTGTTAATTGCCCAAAATATTATCTAACTCATTTATAAGTGATTTCATTTATAAATAAAATTGCATTCACTTTCAATAAAATACCATATTATGTTATAAATTTTACATCTTATCTTACTTATCTTTGACTTTTCAAACTAGCACCTGTGAGGTAACTGTGAGGTAACGTAAGTATGAAAACCACCCACTTCTCTCCCTCCAATGTCCCAACGACAGACTGTACGTCTGCTAAACAGAACAAGCGATAGTCTGTGAACAGAGATTATGGACACAGGACTCAGGGGCACGGACCACTTTCTCTGTATGCACTTTCCTGCTATTTCTCCATAATGCCCGAGTACTATGAACTAACAAATTCCTAAAGGGCTTGTGCTTCACAGAGCAATGGCCCTCACCAGCAACTCCAATATCTGTTTCCCTAACCCTGCTAAATAAACAATTATTAGCATATGAACACTACAGTTTGCTAGCCCTTAGAAATGTTGGTGGATACCACCACTGTTGGCTAGGAAAGAAACCTGAGTGCCACAGGCAAGTCTGGCAGTAAGGCCCAGCGTAAGGGCTCGAGAGACCCTGTACTCCCCAGTCAGTGGAAAGAAGTCTGAATCTGGTAACCAGTGGACATCAAGTGCAGTGCACGCAGGGTTACTACACATTACATACACTGTAACTGACTCTCCAACAGAAGTACTCACAACACTAACCAACACTTACGAAGAAGGGGTAGCATGTTTGAAGGCTCAAACGGTAGGTAGGCAACGGAAGGAGAGGGAAGAAAGAGAAGTGAGGAAGCAGAGGGCAGAGGGAGGCAACAGCTCAGTTCTCCCTGGCTGCTGCTTTTCCTGAAGCTCTGACTGAATCCTCACAAGCAGCTGCAGGAAGGAAGAGGTTCTTTCCTCTCCTTCAGACTTCTGGGTAGAAGTCACAGTAGGGCAGCCTGGTATCCAGTCAGGCTATAGCTCACTTCCACTTCTCAACTCCAGAGCCTGGGATACCCCGAGAGAATGCCAGTCAAGATGACCCACAGGCATGCCAGCAGCTCATCTCCCCATGGTGGATTCTTGATTCCACCATGACACTCCAGTTGCCTGCTCTGTTCACTACTTTCACCAGCCACACAACCACAGACTGAGAAGAGACAAGTGTTCCAGATATGCTGTGCCTGCTGCCTGAGGGCAGACCATGGCAAGGGCCTACGGTCTCACGGTACATTTCAGCAGGAATGACACTGCATCTCATGTACTATGCAGCCATGTCAGCCACACCTTATCACCTGCACTGCAACCAGTCTGTCAGCCTAGAGAGACAGGAAAGGGATGGAGAAGATCCTGGGTTTGAGTGACTTTATCTACAAGTGTCTGGATTAAATTTTCTGCCATTAAGCAGAGAATAAAATTTTTCCTGTTTGATAAGTTGATAAGAAAATAAAATTCAATTATTTTATTTTATTTATATATCCTGTCCTTTGGGACAGAAGTTTTTTTTGTTTTTTTTTTTTTTAATTAGATGTTTTCTTTATTTACAATAAATAAAGACAACATCTTTCTTTCCCAGGTTCCCCTCCAAAAGAAAAAAGAAAAAAAAGAAAAGAAAAAAAAAAAACTAAAACAAACCCCTGTTCCCTTCCCGCTCCCCCTGTTCACCACCTGACCCTCTCCTGCTTACTGGCCCTGGCATTCCCCTACACTGGGGCATAGAACCTTTACAGGGCCAAGGGACTCTCCTCCCATTGATGACCAACTTGGCCATCCTCTGCTATACATATGCTGCTGGAGCCATGAGTCCCACCATGTGTATTCTTTGGCTGGTAGGTTAGTCCCTGGGAGCTCTGAGGGTACTAGTTAGTTCATATTGTTGTTCGTCCTAAGGAGCTGCAAGCCCTTCAACTCCTTGGGTCCTTTCTCTAGCTCCTTCATTGGGGACCCTGGGCTCAGTCCAATGGCTGGCTCTGAGCCTATACTTCTGTATTAGTCAGGTACTGGCAGAGCCTCTAAGGAGACAGCTATATCAGGCTCCTGTCAGCCAGCACTTGCTTGGATCCACAATAGTGTCTAGGTTTGATGATTGAATATGGGAAGGATTCCCAGGTGGAGCAGTCTCTGGATTGTCCTTCCTTTAGTCTCTGCTCAATAGATAGTCTCTACAACTCCTTCCATGGGTATTTTGTTCCCCCTTTTAAGAAGGAACGAAGTATCCACACTTCGGTCTTCCTTCTTCTTGAGTTTCTTGTGGTTTGTGGATTGTACTTTGTGTAT
>NW_022196898.1:100162884-100163901 GCF_008632895.1 Mastomys coucha | reverse complement strand
CTCAGAAATCCGCCTGCCTCTGCCTCCCAAGTGCTGGGATTAAAGGCATGAGCCACCACCGCCTGGCTCTTTGTTTAGTTTCTATTTCCATGATCTATCCATTGCAGAGACTGGGATGTTGAAATCTCCCACTAGTTGCCTCCCCCCTTCAGCTCAACCATTGGACTCTGGCAGCCGGAGTCTGGCAGTCTCTGCTTAGAGGCTGCCACCTGTGGAGCTAAGACAAAAGCCTTCTGCAGACTGCAAGTTTGTTTTTGAAGAAAAGCTGCCTGGAAGTCACACTGAGATAAGAGCACTCCTACCTGCCTGGAGACTTTGAGTTACTGGGGCCTCTGGAGTTGGAAGTCTGCTGCAGTGTTTACATTATGCAAATAGCTTGTACCAGGAGATTTGGTTTCAGTTTTCTGAGTGCCTATATACTCTCTGAATATTTCTAAGTAAAGTGAAGCCTTGATTCGAATGCAACTTGGCCTCAAGTTCTCTCATTTCTTGACCTTGTATTTCAGGTCCTTTGAACCTCTGCCTGAGGAAACCCAAATTTGTGGAACTGCGGGACGGTTCCACATACCACTATTATTGTGTGCGGTGCAATGTGTGCTTTGAGCTTTAGTAAAATTTCTTGTATAAATGTAGATGTCCTTGCATTTGGAGCATAGAGGTTCAGAATTGAAAGTTTCTCTTGGTAGATCATACCTATGATGAGTATGAAGTGTCCCTCCTTATCTTTTTTGATCACTTTAGGGTGAAAGTCGATTTTATTCGATGTTAGAATGGCTACTCCAGCTTTTTTCTTGGGACCATTGGCTTGGAGAATTGTTTTCCAGCCTTTTATTCTGAGGTAGTGCCTGTCTTTGTCACTGAGGTGGGTTTCCTGTATGCAACCTAATGTTGGGTCCTGTTTATGTACCCAATCTGATAGTCTATGTCTTTTTATTGTGGAATTGTGTCCATTGATATTAATAGATATTAAGGAAAGGTAATTGTTGCTTCCTGTTATTTTTGTTATTAGAGTTGGAA
>NW_022196898.1:100151865-100162393 GCF_008632895.1 Mastomys coucha | reverse complement strand
TACCTATTATCCTTAGGTTTGGTTTTCTCATTGTGTCCTGGATTTCCTGGATGTTTTGGGTTAGGAACTTTTTGCATTGTGTCAATGTTTTCTATGGTATCTTCTGCACCTGAGATTCTCTCTTCTATTTCTTGTATTCTGTTGGTGATGCTTGCATCTATGGTTCCTGACTTCTTTCCTAGGATTTCTATCTCCTGAGTTGTCTCTCTTTGTGACTTCTTAACTGTTTCTACTTCCATTTTTATGTCCTGGATGGTTTTGTTCAATTCCTTCACCTGTTTGGTTGTGCTTTCCTGTAATTCTTTAAAGGATTTTTTTGTTTCCTCTTTCAGGGCTTCTACTTGTTTACTCGTGTTCTCCTGTAATTCTTTAAGGGATTTTTGCGTTTCTTCTTTAAGGGCTTTACCTTAAGTGTTTACCTGTGTTCTCCTGTATTTCTTTAGGGGAGTTATTCATGCACTCCTTAAATTCCTCTATCATACATCGTGAGATATGATTTTAGATCCAAATCTTACTTTTCTGGTGTTTTGGGATTTCTAGGACTTGCTGTGGTGGGAGTACTAGGTTCTGATGAAGCCAAGTAGTCTTGGTTTCTGTTAGTAAGATTCTTGCATTTGCCTTTCGCCATCTGTTGATCTCTGGTGTTAGATGTTCTTGCTGTCTCTGACTGTAGCTTGTTCCTCCTGTGGGTCTGTAAGCCTGTGTCAGCACTTCTGGGAGATCAGCTCTCCTCTGGTAAGACCTCCTCTGGTAAGACCTATGTGTACTGGGCTATGAATCAGTCGTCCCTCCTGAATCCTGAGTCCCTGGGTTGGAGCACTCTCCGAAGGCAAGCTCTCTTCTTTGGGGGAAGGGGCAGAAAGGGTTGTGGATCTGCAGTCCTTCCTAGGTAAAGAGGGAGGTAGAAAGGATCCTGTGCTGGCTGCCCTGCCACTTCTGAGGCCTGTGCCTCCTGGCTGGTCCCACCTTAGAAGATCACGGGAGGGAAAATGGAGATCTCTCCTGAGTCCTTGGGTTGGAGCACTCCCCGAAGGCAAGCTCTCTGCTTTGGGGGAAGGGGCAGAGAGGCTGTGGATCTGCAGTGCCTCCTAGGTAAAGAGGGAGGTAGAAAGGATCCTATGCCGCTAGCTGCCCTGCCACTTCTGAGGCCTGTGCCTCCTGGCTGGTCAAATTCAATTATTTTTAAATACATATATTTTTTTAAGAAAGGAAAGAAGCAAAAGATCACATAGACATTTGTTCTTCTGAGTTCTAGATCTGAAAGTCCTGCCTTCCACATCAGCTATATGTGTTGTAGTGTTTGTCCCCAGTATGCCATGGACACAGTGAGTGTTGTACTGTGTGTTCTCAGTGTGCCATGGAAACAGTGAGAGTTGTACTGTGTGTCCCCAGTATGCCATGGACACAGTGAGTGTTGTACTGTGTGTCCCCAGTGTGCCATGGACACAGTGAGTGTTATACTGTGTGTCCCCAGTGTGCCATGGACACAGTGAGTGTTGTACTGTGAGTTCTCAGTGTGCCATGGACACAGTGAGTGTTGTACTGTGTGTCCCCAGTGTGCCGTGGACACAGTGAGTGTTGTACTGTGTGTTCTCAGTGTGCCATGGACACTGAGTGTTGTACTGTGTGTTCTCAGTGTGCCATGAACACAGTGAGTGTTGTACTGTGTGTTCTCAGTATGCCGTGAACACAGTGAGCCTGATGCGTGTCACTGCACTGGGTCTCACAGGCCAGTACTTTCATTTTTCAGCTGGACTCTTATGAGCAGAAGCACTGTCCTCTACACATGGCTCAGGCTGCTTGTAGCACTCACAAAGAGCAGTAGAGGGTCATAAACCTTCTTTCCTGGCTCTCCACTGGAAACAGGGGCTTTAACTTTCCAAATACCTTTAATATATATATATATATATATATATATATATATATATATATATACACTGGCATACCACACCATTCACCTATTTTAATTCAGTGATTTATAGAGCTGAGCAATAATCACCATTACAATTATAATATTTCTATTACTCAAAAGAGAAATTCTGTGTCCTTGGCAGGGAATATTACATTCTGCCTCCTCCCAGAACTGGCAACTTCATCTACAGATGTGGCAATGATGAGCACTTTGTGTTTGACCTTGTGCACAGCATCATGTTTATACCTGGTAGGGTATACCTGTGACAGGTGACATGCACCTTAGTCCTTGTCATTGCTCAGTACTGTTCTGCTATCTGGGTGTGCCGTGTTCTGTTTACCTGCTCACCAGCTGCTCGGTGTCAGGGCTCTTTCCACCTACCACTTCCTCACACTGCTGCAGTGAACAACTGTTTATATGCATCCCATCTTTAAAGCTCTTGGGCATACGTCTACATAGAAATCACTGGGTCATGTGATGACTCTGTTTAACCTTTTTAGAAACTGTAGTTTGATATGATTTTATTTGTGTGTGTGTGTGTGAGGCCATGTTCATGGGCACATCACAGGACACTGAGTGTCCTGCTCTATCACTCTGCTTGTCTCCCTAGTGTGTGTATGTGTGAGGCCATTTTCATGGGCACATCACAGGACACTGAGGGTCCTGCTCTATCACTCTGCCTGTCTCCCTAGTGTGTGTATGTGTGTGGGGTCCATGGGCACACTCACAGGACACTGGGGGTCCTGCTCTATCACTCTCTGCCTGTCTTCCTAGTGTGTGTGCGTGTGTGTGTATGTGAGATGTGTTGTGTGTTTATAAGCACACTCACAGGACACTGGGGGTCCTGCTCTATCACTCTCTGCCTGTCTCCCTGGTCCTGCAGCCATGCTGACCCCCAGCAAACCCATGTGGTCTCTGCTCCTCTCACACCCACAGGGCTGGGTGGGATTTGATCTCTGATCTTCACACTTGTGCAGCAAGCATTCTTATGCATTGCACCAACTCCCCAGCCCTGCCCAAACAGAATTTCAGTTTGCCAGCTTGATAGGCACTAACTAAAGTCACAACATGATCATGACAGCTGCGGCTCTTTTATTCACTGCCCCCGTGTGCTGAGATGGCATCCCAAGTGTTGTCAACTGAGCCTCCTCTTCTTCCTTTGTGGGTGGGATGCTGGGCATTACTGAGCAATCATCTATGCTGAGTCTCACCCCACAACTCACTGACATCTTAGAAGTATCTGTCTTCTAAGCTGGTGGCTTCTTATGTCATGGAAAATATATCCTTATGGCTGCAGGGTCATTGGATACAAGGGGTTTGTATCACAGAGTGCTAGATCAGACACAGACAAGCAATGGATAGCTGGGAAGGGGGCAAAGAGCCCGAGATAATCTGGTTCTAGACCTGCAACATCCCAACCCTCCCACAGTTACTTCAGGTCTAGTCAGTCTAGCAGCCTTTGCAGAATATTCCATGGAGGTTCGGGTTCTTCAGGGCATGGAACCTCTAGGTCATGCAAGTCACCAGGTAACTGACCCATTCCAGCCATACGTGTTCTGTACATAAGGGTCGTCATCATCCTCGCATTTCTGCCACTTCTATATTTTGAAGAACTGCAAGGAATCTGACACCCTCTTCTGGTATCTGGGGCAACTGTACTCAAGTGCACATACTCAGACAAACAGGGATATAGATATGGAAAGTCAGATTTTAAAAACTGTAAGACCAAGGGTGCCTTCCTAAGTGACCCTGCTGGAGCGTGCAGCGGTGGCTGTCTCTGTTACAGAACTGCCACAAAGGAGAATGACAGAGGAGTAGAAACTGTGCTGTTAGAGGCATCATTTCCTGTCTACACCTTAATTTTGATTAATAAAAATAGATTCTTACCTTGTAGAATTTGTTAAAGAGTGAGATATTATGATAGGCCATTCAGATTTTTAATTATGCTGCTTATAATTTTGTGTTAAATTACTACCATCTCTTATACTAGAAAAAACCTACAATCTAAGAGTTTCACCAGGGTCAAGTGTTTTTACCTTGAATTCAAACAGTGTTTAACTACAAAACAGTGGTTATAAAAATGGGCAGTTTACTGGTTCCTGGACATTATGAAAACATCGCTGACATTCCCTGTGGTCAGCTGTCCTAAGGAATTCCTGCTGCGTGCTCAGGCTGCATTCTGGGTGAGCTGCATTGTGGGTGAGCAGCACAGGCAGAGCCTGCTTACCTATTCTGAGCCAGGCACACTGCTGCAGCGTGCACTCTCACTGATGAGAACACACTGGCTACCCGCTCTGCTGTTTAATTCATTTATGCTGAGAGTCAGGCATGAAGACAGAATTTTAAATGTGACATTTGCAGTCTGTTAGGTCATTGAAGCTCTGACAACCTAGAAATTCCTGACATATAAACTGGACTTGATTACCATACACAGATGAGCACCCCAGAGGGGCAGACTTTTAACCATTTTTAAGATTCATGCAGAATTTTAAAACTGAGTTTTATTTATATAATGAATTTTTTCAAATTAAAGTCCTCTTTCTTTTAATAAACTCAAACTGGCACTACCAACAACCCACAGCCACTAAAATTCTTCTGACTGAAAAACAATATAAGAAAAATTCCTAAAATTAATATCCACACCAATCCTGAAGCATTCTGACATGTGAGGATGCTTAGCAATTCCAACAATCTCCGAGGAGCTAAAAGTCCCACAGGCTGGCCAACAAGCCATTTGAGGTGACTCGCTTCTGGCCCAGCAGGGCAGAATGTCTGTCGGGGCTGTCACAAGCACAACACAGAATCCACGTGTGGATAGCGCTGCCTGTCCTCAGCTGAGCCACACAAGGATGACAGAGTCGTTGTAGCTGGAAATGAGCAAACTACCACATGACAGTTACAATAATGCTTCCCAACAGCTGCTGGGGACGGTGGACGAGGGCAGGCACCATGGCTTCCTCTCCTTAGCTACTCTACAACACGACGGTCATGACTCACTTTCAGCTTTCTCATCATTAACTACATACAGTAGTTCAAAATTAAGTTTTCTGACAGTTTCTAAGTCATAAGAAGTAATTTAGATTGCCCTGTACTGTACGTAAGAGTTGGAGCATCACACTGCATGGTCCGTCCATACTGAGCTTCTAATGGGAATGCTCACACAGGACAAAGCACAGTAGGCTGTCCCCACAACATCTACAGACAGACTCTGAAAAACATAACAAAGGCAATTTCCTCTGAGATTAAAAATGTGTTTCTTTCAAAAGAATCAAACAAAAAACAAACCTGGTGTATTATCTGAGCCACCGGGAGCTGCTCGGCATACTTGAGAGGTTCCGTGAGCTCCTCAGCCATCCCGTCTTCCTTAGAACTAGAAAACAATCAGAAGACACGCTCAGGTCAGTGCCATAGGCAAGCATTATTTGTCTAAGAGCGCAACTCTGAGATGTGCTTACCACATACCTAAAGGAACTTTTGGAAATAATATTTATTGATAATTTTGGAAAAACTTCCCAATGAAATGACAAGGACCTAAATGGCACTGCCAGGAAAGTATTCAGACTACATGCAATGGTGTGAGATTAGCTGGCGTCACTTACTGTCCTGGTTTTTGTCCTGGTTCCCACGTTCACTCGGGACTTAGCACCTAGGAGCCCTCTGTTCATGAGGGCTGACTTCTCAACCTTCTCTGTGCATGGCCACTTCTGGGAATGCCCAGATTCCTGCAGCCCCGGGGGCTGCTCCTCCAGGACCTGCTCCTGTCTGCCTGGGCCACGTTCCAACCCTGCTGTCTGCTCTCTTTGTTAATGTATGAACCTGTTTAAACCCACCCAGCTAGACTGGTTTTACTTCTTTAAAGATACACACTATCATGTGTTTCTCAGCTTATCCATTGTTTCCCGTATAACTCATTAAGCGTGCCTTAAGCCCAACTTTAAGGTCTCAGTTTAAAATGATATGCAGAATCCACACCTTGAATACTACTACAATATGAAACACAAGGTGCAGGAAGATAGATTTCTTTTCCCTTTCAGCTTGTTTTTATTAGAATTTTTAGTTAGCATATAAAGTATGGGGCTTCACTGTGACAATTTCATACATATATCATCATTTTCTTTGTTCCCCCCCCCTTACTACCCTCACCCACACCCCCTCCTTGTTGGCCCCTTTCTCCTATGCAATCCTCAACTTCACTTTCAGTTTAGATATTCTATCACTCTCTCTTGTCACACCCTGAACCCTGGAATTCAGAATTTAAAAAAGCAAAACAAACAAACAAACAAAAAACCCTGAAGTAGTCCAATCAAATGCATTTTTTAAACTACTGACCATCTTAAAAATAAACACTGGGTATTAGTAAGGTCTGACTGCATGCAGTAAAATGTTCTTTTACCCCTTCTCCTGTGAATTCCACAGTGTATCAGAATTAGATTTTAAAACCTTAAACTTGGACCTTTCCTGAAAATCATATGAAATAAGCATGGCCTAAGACTCAAAACCTGCAGTGCGAGGGTTCTGAGGCCTCTCCCAGGGAGCCTGAAAATCAGCACCATCCTCTGCCCAAGTCTAAAGAGCACCCGGAGCTGTGGTGGTGCGGCATCTCTCTCACTGCACTCGAAGCCGTAGTAGTGTGGCATCTCTCTCACAGCCCTGGAAGCCGTGGTGGTGTTGCATCTCTCTCACTGCACTCGAAGCCGTGGTAGTGTGGCATCTCTCACTGCACTTGAAGCCGTGGTAGTGTGGCATCTCTCACAGCACCCGGAGCCGTGGTGGTGTGGCATCTCTCTCACAGCACCCGGAGCCGTGGTGGTGTGGCATCTCTCTCACAGCACCCGGAGCCGTGGTGGTGTGGCATCTCTCACAACACCCGGAGCCGTGGTGGTGTGGCATCTCTCTCACAGCACCCAGAGCCGTGGTGGTGTGGCATCTCTCTCACAGCACCCGGAGCCGTGGTGGTGTGGCATCTCTCTCACAGGAGCAGCAGGAAAGATAGTAACTCAGGCCACAAGAATGCCAGAGATTCTGGCCACTGAGATGAGGAGTGGGTGGGTCACTGCTATGAGTTTGGTTGGGAGGAGATATGGGGAAAAGGTGGGAGAGACCTACTGGCTCATGGGTAAGGTATCCAGAAACTTTAAAACTACCAGAGGAAAAAAAGCAGGAAAAACACTCAAGATACAGGCACAGGCAAGAACTTCCTGAATGGACTCCTGCTGCAGAGTAAATAGGCCAATGGGAGAAAAATGAGATCTCATGAAATTCAAAAACAAAGACAAAAAACCCTTCTGTTCATCAAAAGAAAGAGTTGGGTGAAGAGAAAGCGTATGAGACAGGGGAGAACCGTTGCCAACTACACATGCAACAGGATTGACATCCATAAGCAAAAGCTCAGACACAGACATCAGGAAGACAACTCAATCAAAACTCGGCTACAGAACTGAACACAGAGTTCTCCAAAGAAGCATTCAGTGTCCTTAGCCATCAGAGAGACACCAGTTAAAACCACTATGAGACTCCATCTACACCAGGAAGAATGGCTAACAAGACATGGATATTAGAATGGTATTGGTGGGCATATAAAGTTCTGCAGCTACCAGGAAAATCAATGTGGAGATTTCTCAAAAAGCAAACACTAGAACTGCTATATGACCCATCCATCCCACTCCTGAGCATCCACCTGAAGAACTCTGCATCCTACCACAGAAACCTGCACATCTGTAGTCACTGCTGCTCCATTCTCAGTGGCCAAGTACAGTCAGCCTAGAGACTATTAACTCAAGCATGAACAACAAAAATGTGGTACACACACAGTGGAATTCAAGTCATCCAATAAACTGAAATTATGAGATTTTTCAAGAAATGAAAGAAACTGAAAAATATTCTATTACTTTATATCTCTCATATGTATGTTCTAGCCTCTTTTATATATACATATCTGCATCACAGTGTGTAAAAAGGGTCCATGAGATGAAAAATAGAATCTTTAAGTCAGGGGACAGCAGAACACTGAGAAGGGAGGGGGACACTGAGAGTCTTACACAGTGAGAACAGCTGGCAGACGGAAAGCACAGACAGTAGGAGGGAATGTCAACCAAAAGTAATGATGCATGGAAAGCTGATATTTTGGTAAGCTAATCAAAAAACAATTTTTAAAAATATTTTGAATGGGATATTCACCCTGTGAAGGTGAATCATGCTGTTTCCAAAAATTATAGCTTATTAAACAAGAATCCCAGGACGAGGGCAGGGCACTTCTCAGGAGGTGACCGTGGGTGCTCCTGAGGACCCCAAAACTTACCTACCATAACCAGCTGGGAAGACTATACTGCTGAAGATGGCCCAGGACCTGACCACAGACACAGACAGCAAGCTGGAGTCGGGCTGGAAGGCTCCTCCCTGCTGGCTAGCCTGATGTTGCCAGGTGGTGCTGCGCAACCTGCCCTCCGTGTGCCAACACCAACAGGCCGGGCAGCGTGAGAGCACCGGACACGGTGGAAGCCTACCCGCCTCCAGGTTAGACTTGATGCCACAGGAAGGAACTCACTTCCGACGCTATATGCTGGTCAAAAGCCTACAGCTGGGAAGGCCTCAGGCCCTAGTGCAGACTTTACAGCTGCCGCTAAACGGAAGCCACGTGCCTATCACACGGCCTTCCCCAGAGCTTTCATGGCCACAGTTCTGGTTAGAGAGATTTTTCCTCCAGTCGTCAACAGTGACTGCAGACTCAGAACTAGTCAAAGTAGAGAGAAACGACAGTGTGAATGCCTAGCCATACCTGGGACATAGAGAACACTCCTTCCAAGCTCAGGAACACTGGAAGACAGAGCAGAGAGAACAGAACGCAAGAGCAGCGGAAGTGAGCTAACTGTGGAAAGCTGACTTCTGGCCACAACAGGGCTATGGCAGAGCCACAGCAGCAGTGAGGCAGTGACATCTGCTCAGGACTGCAAGGCTGGGTCTGTCAGGACCCTTCCAGGGAAAAGCGAGGCACTGCAGCGCAGGGGGGAGGAGACAGATTTTTCCACAGCAGTGTAGCTATCAGGTGTACATGCTCTGTAAACAAGCTTCCACCCACGCTCCTGCAGACAGCTCTAAGGAGACTCACGGGGTCACCAGATGACAGGCAAAGATGAGAGGGCAGAAGGGAACCAGCTGGGAAGAGGACCAGCAGGACTGGGCTGAGTATGACCGACACACACCATGCACATGGATAAACTGATACGGTGAAATCGCAATCCTTGGGAGGTAGCATCAGCTGGACCAGGGCTCAAGACCAATCTCGGAGGCACAAAGAGTTTCTGGCCAGCCTGGAATACATGAGAACCACTTCAACAGAAAAAAAAAATTTTTAAAAAAAGGAACTTGTGAAAAAAATTGAGCTATTTTCTATTTTTAAATTTTTCTTGTTGAACCATTTGGAAGTTAAGACATCATGACAATTCACATTTAAATATTCCAGCACTTATACATCAATTATATATTTCAATATTCCTTCACAATATCAACATTTTTTTCACAGACAGTGTATAATTCACACTGAATCTCAGGTAGCACATGGTGGGAACTTTCCATTAGCTCACCAGTCTTATTTATACTTGGTTAATACAACCAACCACTCTTAAATTTCCTGGAAATACTGGTTTTCTCCCACAGGTTACACACTGCTTCCAGGAACCTGGCTCAATGCTCTTTCTAGTTAGAGGACTCTCATCCTAATGCACTTTTACCTTTTATTATTTCTATATCTTCATGTCTACGTCGAAGGCTCAGAAGTCCTCATCCTCCCTGTTTATATCGAGGCGATGCTCTAGGATGTACTTTGAGGGCTGGCAGTCTAGACAATTCTCTCAGGTACCCATGACATACGGCCTTTCAATGCAGAAATTCTGTTTTAGCTCTAAAAAGATTTCCATTATAGTTTTTAATGTTATTTCTGTTTATTTTCCATTTGGTTTCCTAGTTGAAACATAAAGTAAATATAATGGATCTCCCTACACACACACACACTCCCTCTCTCTCTCTCTGATCTTATTCTTCCTCACGGTCAGGGTTATTTTCCTGGCTCTTTTATTCCTAGTCTTTACTCCTTTCACTGAACTTCTAGTAACACATACCTCCCCTGGGTATCTTGTAATTTAGTTTTCACTTCCAAGGTAATTTTGTCTATTTTGTCCATTTCTTTCCAGAGTCCAGTCGGGTTCTTTCAGACATTCCTGTGTTTGTCTCTTTCAGTGATGACTCTCTAAGTGAGTTCATTCATAACACAGACACTTGTGTAATACCTGTTCACACTCCAGGGCCCCAGCTGGCCTTCCTGTTTTTTTTTCTTCTTCGTCCTCCTCCTCCTCTTCCTCCTCCTCTTTCTCCTTTTCTTCCTCCTCTTCTTCCTCCTCCTCCTCCCCCTTCTCCTTCCCCCCCTTCTCTCTGTTCACGCATGTGCAGGCACATGTGTATGATATGAATGTACATGTCTGAAGGCCTCATTGCTCAGACCTGTCAACTTGGTTTTGGAGACAGCCTCTCCCTGGCTTGGGCCTTGTGATGATCAGGCCGGCCAGTGAACTCCAGCGGCCTACCTGTGTCTGCCTCATGTGATGATCAGGCTGGCCGGCCAGT
>NW_022196898.1:100143121-100151341 GCF_008632895.1 Mastomys coucha | reverse complement strand
TGTCTGCCTCATGTGATGATCAGGCTGGCCGGCCAGTGAACTCTAGTGGTCCACCTGTGTCTGCCTCACCAGTGATTGTAATCCCTGTACTCCTTTATGAGGGCCCTGGGGTTGAATTCAGATCCTTGCGCCTGTATAACAAGCACTTCAGTGCCTAAGCCACCTCCTCAACCCTTCTTTCTATTTTTGCTTTTACTCGCTGAAGGTGTCTACACATAACAAAATGTATATAAATTATATATCATTTCAGAAGGTTTTATCTTAATTTTCTATTTTATTCTTGTATTAAGTTTATACATTGGCTGGATTCTTTTTCTCTTGAGGATTATTTATATTGGCTTTCCTGGAATTAGTAATGGTCATTTATCTGGAGTTGGATGTAGGAGATGAACTAACTTTCAAGGGAGGGTTTTCAGTTCAAGGGCGCCCTCCTCTGTTAACTGCAACAAACTGCAGCTTATTTAATAAAGTATCCAATGTACCAGAGGTGGGATTTTTAAGTACTCTCTTGCTTTCATAAAGCCCTTCCTTGTTCTTTTCTTCCACATCTAACACTTCTGGACACCTCCTCCTCACAATATCTCTGTTCTCACACAATTGTCACTTTCCTAAGCGTGGTACATAGGCCACCAAATTCTCTAATCAGTATTTGTAACAGAAAACTATAGGTGCTCATTCCAACTTACACATGGCTGGAACCCCAAAACACCTTTTTTCTTTTCTCTTACAAATAATTTATGTTCTCTTTCTTAAGGTTGTTCCTTTTATTTAACATTTTGAGAGCTCTAAGACACTCACTGGCTCCAGAGGTTCTGTCTTCCTTTTCTCTTTCCAAGGCCCTTGGCTAAGAAGCTCTATTCAGCGTTTCATGGAGGAGCACTTTCTGCACAGGAGGCTGTGTCTTTCCTCCTTATGTCACTGTGTTTCAGACAACGGCATTTCACAGACACAGGCTGAATCTCTTTACTGTGAAAGGTTCTGAATCCAGCACAGCAATGCTGCCATCTGTGCTGAAACTGGTTAAAATGCTGCCCAAACCCTCTATAAAGTTCAAGAAAACAGCAGTCGCATGGGAAGCCCACAAAATCAGCTTTTATAACCCCGTCTGTGGGAACCCCTGTTCCCTATCTCAGATGCTCAGGGACTTCCTTACTATGCTACTGAAACACTCCTAAAAACGACTCTCTAAAATTATTTACACTGCCCATACATAGAGCCATCTCTGACTCAGAAAGAGTACTTACGCCCACAATGCTATGCTGAAATCAGATTACTCATGTATAAAATGACAGAGCTCATTGGGAACTAAAGGCCAAAGCATTCTTCTAAGAATTGAAAACAATTGTCAGAAGAGAGGTTGTGCTATGGTTGATACTAACAATAAAATCAATAAAGAATTCAAAATACATTATCTAGAGTAATCCAAGGACATTAGGAAGAAATTCCAAAAACAGATCCAAACCCATAATTTGGTATAACCCCTTGAATGAGACAGCTTGAAACAATTATTTGATACTAAAATATATACCAGAGAAGGCAAATTAGTTTATTTATATATAGTACATTAAATTATATAAAAAATATTTTGAAGGCACAGAAAAACTTCCATCCCTTAGCTGTATTTTTAACATGGTCAAGTGGTTACAAGCTGCTAGGAAATATCTTTAAAGGTGCTCAACACCCTCAGCCATGAGGCAAATGCAGATGAAGACCACCTTCAGAATCCACCTCAACAGTCAGAATGGCTGCTAGTTATCAAAATGCAGTTAGTTATGACAAAATGCAGCCGTGGATGTGGGGACGAGGAGTGCTGCTGGTGGGTGTGGGGGCTACGAACATGACCAGCTGCTGGCTGTCCCGCTCCTGGGCACACCCGAAGGACTTCATGTCCTGCTATAAGACACCTGCCACCTCCTTCCACTACCCATAGGAAAAGGTGGTAGCAGGCTGGAGTGAGGCAGTGGTGAGAGCATTTAGCGCTCTTGCAGACAGACAGAGTTCAGTCCCAGCAGCCAGCCAAGCAGCTCACAAGGACCTATACCTCCAGCTGCAAGAGACCTGGTATCCTTTTCTGGACTCTGTGGATACATACATGATCACATGCAAACACACGCACACACATACACTTAAAAATAAATTAAATCTTGAGAAGAGTAAAGTGTGGTATACACATGCAATGGGTACATAATGGGGCACATAAGCGCTGAAGGGAGAGGTGGCAGTTCTGTGCCATTGACTCCACACCACCTCACCTCCAACTCCCAAGGGCAAGTAGGGTCAGTGGGCGGTCCACAGCACAGGCGGCGGTTCCTGCAAATGTTTTCTGCTCACAACCATGCCCACAGCAGGTCGAGGGACTCGGAACCCCACGGAGGCACATTTGGATAAAGTGCATTTGGACACAGCAGGAGCTGGACCAAGATGGAAATTATAGTCTGACATTAGGAGACAGCCTTCAGTGATCCTCTCTCTTACAGAAATCCAAAAGGCTTTACAAAGAGACAGAGGCTGAGCTTCATACCAGCTGACACTTAATACCAGCTGCTACCAAGACGAAGTACTGGAGGAAGCCAAGCTCCTTCCACTGAACTGGGACAGGGCGGGAAGCTGTCCTGTTTCCATGGAGCACGTGCTTGCCTGCCCCGTGTCCATGGAGCACGTGCCTGTCTCTACAGACCCACTTTCAGTTCAACTATGTAAAACACACATTGTTACTAGAAGCATCTCTGGGAGTCTTTTAAGAGTGCTCCGAAGAGTCTGGTCAGGCAGCGACAAGCCCGTGTCCAGTCAGCTGACAAGTCACACTGATTCAAGCAGCCTTTCCATCCATCTTGCCACAGGAATGCCAGGTTCTGGAGACAGGGAGGTACCGAGCTCCTTCACAGTACCACAGAGCCCTCTCACTCGGAAATATCTCCTTCTGACGAAACTGGAAGCTCAATGGCAAAGCCGGGAGAGCTGGCTGTGTTCTCATATCTGAGGTAACTCACTAGTGGCCTTCATGGAGTCACTATGACCAAAATTTACCCAATTTCTATAGTGTCAAGGTTTGACTAGGGCCAATTTTCAAAGAAATATAAAGGAAAAAACCCTTTCATAGCACAGCTATACAAGATGAATTCCCGTCATTTTCTGTAATATAGAAAATATGGATTATAGTGTGCATACTAGACAGAAAATCATAATCAACTTCACTTATTTTTTAGTATAAGTTAGAGCTTTCCCTTCAGTTAGGTGTGATTTAAATTTATACATCATGTTTATGCAGAGTGGCTACAGCAGTTACAACTGCATGCCTCACACAGCCATCACCGGCTAAAAGCACATGTGCAGGAAACTGCTGAGAGACGGGCAGTATGTGACGTACCCAACACTTGCTCCGGGCCCATGCCATCCAAATTGTTCACACTCTGAATGCACACATGCGTGGTAGGAAGAAAGAAAAATATTAAACTTTACAAGACTTCTAGGCAAGGCGACAGATTAAAAGCTGCTCATCCGTGATATGGGTAAGGAGCATCCACGAAAGAACAGACTGTACTCCAGGAGACAGAGACCTCAGGAAACTGAGGAAGGTGGTAAGAGAACAGCTAACAGATGTGAAGAATGCAGGCAACAGACACAGCAGCCATGTTGGGCTGGTCCCAGGAGTGGGGGGAGGGGTAAAAGCTCTATGTGCAGTGGCCCTTGTAATAAGAGGGTGGGAGAGCCACTTCAGCCGGACAAGTGCACAGCCTATGAGCCTGAAATCCAGCTGCCTAGTTTGGTGAGCTATCAATCCCTAATGGCAGACAGGCCAGCAGTGGACAGGATCCTGCTTTGGTACTCTGTGTAAGGGCAGTCCACACACAGCTGTCACTCTACAATCACCACTGTCCTATACGAGGACGGTGTCAGCAGCTGTGCTGTGTGCAGAAACCATCTCGTGGAAACCAGAAGCCTCTAGATGGCCTAAGCAGCCCTGAGGAGAACAGGCAATGCTGGAAGTCGCAATGTCTGCCCTCAGATCCCAGCAGCACCAAAGCACAAGGCCTGGCACTGGCACAGAACCACAGTGTCTGTCCAGGAATAGATGCACACAGGCACAGCCATCTAATCTATAACAACAGTGTCAAAAACACTGGCCCCAGGGCAGTGCCGGAGGACAGTCCTGGGGAACAGACATCCACACGTGGGATGCGGAAGGGAGCCTCCTCCTCCTCAACCCAGTCTCTACTCAAAGCGGACTCTGAAGCCAACAGAAAAGAAACACAAAGAAAACTCACCGAGATACAGGCAGAGACAGCACCGTGAGAACAGTGCTAACTAGCACAGGAAATGGTGCCAGAGCTAAACCCCTAACTTTGTTGGCTTTAAAGTAAAAGCTCCCCGCCCCCAAAGCCTGAGACACTAATTTAATAAGACCCAGTCTAAATGGTTCACCAACTCACTTTTAGTCTCTGGTTTGCAACACTGTTTAATCAAGTGAATGAGGCCATTCCTGCCCACGGTGGGGAAACATAATCAGCCACATTCCTATTTGGTTCCCATGAGACAAATTAGCCAGCTTGGGATTACAGTCTATGAACTCTTGGAATCTATCAGTTTTGTTTGTTTTTTAATTCTTGGAAAACTGAAGTAGAATATATAAAACATCAGAAGCTGAGGCCATTGGATTTAATGAGTCATAACCTAGCCAACCAGTCCCACTTTAATGCACTCCAAAACCATGCTGACTGAGATGAAATGTCAGTGGACTAGTTCTCATTTCGTCAAGCTGAACAAAGTACAATGTACTAGTGGCTATGATAGGGCACCAAGACCAAGGCAACTTACTCAAGGGAGGGTTTAACAGGGCATAGGGTCCCACAGGGACAGGAGTCTGTCGAGTCTGTCAAGGCCAAAAACCATGGCAGAAAGCTGCGGGGGTGCTGCTACAGACGGCGAAGAATGCCTCCAAACAGACCTGGGGGTCTGCATGTAGCCTGGTCCCTCTCCTCCTCCACAATGCAGCTTATATTAAAACCCTTAGTCTGAACAGCTGGTAGGCTACAATAAGGGGCTAAACATGCTAGGTCGTGACTTAGCTAAAAGTAAGGTAAAATCAGATATAAGCATGAAGTCCTGAAGAGTTGTTCTGCTTCTTTCTTATGTGCTATGGATAGAACTCAGGCACTGTGTACACTAGACAAGTTCAGCCACTGAGCTACAACCCCCAGACCAACGTAGTTTTTATTTTGTGAGTGTATGTGTTGCGTGCATGTATATACACGTATGTGTATACATGTGTGTACACATGACCCATGCATGGGGGTGTATGTGTATGCACGTGTATGTGTGTGTGTGTGTTATATATGTGTGTGCATCCCTTTGCACACAGGCAGAGGTCAGAGGAGACGCTGGGTCTCCTGCTGTGTAACTCTCTGCGGATCCTCTTGAGATTGTCTCTCTCTGAACCTGGAGCATGTGTTTTTTGTTTTGTTTTGTTTTGCTTCCTTTTTTGTTGTTTTTGTTTTTTTCTACTGTTGGGTGGCTGGCCAACAAGAACCAACAATCCTCCTATCTCCGTACTCCACACTCCCCAAGGGCTGGGGTGCAGCTATGCTCAGCCATGAGTGGCTTTGGCTTGAGTGCTGGGCATGTAAACTCAGGTCCTCTTGCTTGCAGAGTAAGCCCTCACCCACTAAGCCACCTCTCCAGCTCCTAAAATAGTTTCACATCATCATCTACAGAGGCAAGTATAAGACCACATTAACAATGAGTCCCATCAGCTCGGGCAGCATGTGGCATGGCTGATAAAAATGCACAGGAAGCTACAGTGATAAAGAGGCTTGACACACGCTGCCCATCACACTGAAGGAAGAGAGAGCAGGACACAGGAGTGTTAGACTGTAAGTATGTCGCTGTATGAGACAGTGGGACACAGGAGTGTTAGACTGTAAGTGTGTCACTATAGGAGTGTTAGACTGTAAGTATGTCGCTATAGGAGTGTTAGACTAAGTGTGCCGCTATAGGAGGGTTAGACTGTAAGTGTGTCGCTATAGGAGGGTTAGACTGTAAGTATGCCACTATAGGAATGTTAGACTGTAAGTGTGCCGCTATAGGAGGGTTAGACTGTAAGTGTCCCGCTGTGTGCACTCTCTTCGGCCCTCATACTACTTTAGAGGGGCAAAGGAAAGCAGGGTTTCATAGAGAAAATATCTAAGTTTAAGAACATGTCTGAAGATGGAAAGCAAATGACTACATGGAAATATGTCACGTCCACTCCTGCCATGCTGGAATGGGTGGCTTCTAGCACCAGGGCAGGAGATCTGGCAATCACCACACAGCCTGGAGAACACCTGAGAGCCAGGTGAAAAGGCTCACTGTGATCTCAATGTCTAAACTGGAGTTACCGACTATTATCATTATTAATTATATCTCCTTCTTGCATCACCTAAAGAATGCATTCCTGGTGTTTATTTTATAAAGTGACCCTTTAAAAATCCAATCTACTTTCCTCCATTAAGTTAAAGATAGTTTATTGTTAAATAAGTCTTCAAACAAACATCTTATGATTTTTGACCTATAATTTCTTAAGTAATTAACAAACTAATATGTAAACGAATGTATTGAAAGATGCTAAAGTATGGTGACCCTGAGGTATCCTATAGATTGAGCTTTCTTACAAGTAAAATTATACACTGTTGGGTTTCTTATGGCAAAAACCTACACACAGAGAAACTTCTACCATTCTGTTCTGAACTGACAGCTCAGTATCAAAAGTCTTTCTGTCTCTGCCGGGTGGAGACAGGAACACCACAGTTTATTTAAAGCTATGGAATTTCAGAAAGGTCTGTTACCCATGTACAAACAAGAGATAATGCTGCCCTCTCCTGGTGCAGAGAACCCAGCACCACCAAGAGGAGCCTCCAAACCTGAAATGATTAGCTGGCACTAGCCACAGCAGGACAGATCGCTAAGTAAGAGGAACAATCTAACAATGCTGTGATCTGTTTTCTCCGGGCAACATGGCCATGCACTCAGCTGCCTGGGAAGCACAGACTCTTGCTTTTCCTTTATAGACACAGGCAAGTTTAATTCCTTCGAGGCCATATGAGGCAGGGCCAGAGACTGGGCAGAGCTCAGGCTCTCCTCCCAGGTCATGCAGCTGGTGAAGGCACGGGATTTGAATCCAGGAACTGGCTCCAGGTGGTTGTTACACTGTTGTTTCCCATATCATGCAGCACAACTTTAACCCAGGCTTAACTGACTAGAATGAAGCAGTGCCATAATTAATAGGCAATCCTGAATGTGAGGGAACAGAGCAAAGGTCTGAAAGGAACCTTAACCATCTGGAATGAGATCAGATATCCACCCTGAGTACCCATGGACAGACGGCCAGTGATATGTAAATAATCACACCATCTTTTGATTGAACATGATCTCAAATTCTAAATTCTGACGCTGACTATCTTAAGAAAAACATGTCTGCTGTGATGTATTTTGCAATGTTAACAAACATTAAGTGGAGTCTGTAACTCTGCATGCATGATATTGGCACTTCACTTACGCATGCTGAATTCCTCTGAAGAGGGGTAGTGAGACATGGGGCTGCACTATTCATGCACAGCCATTTGGAGGTCCCAAAGCAATACCTCGTGTCCTTGAACCCTCCACAGGTGGCAAAAGAAACTACTAAAGACTTTACCAAATGATCAGTGCATTCTGAAACTATAGTAAAAATTTTATGTTGACAAAATGATAAAATGGATAACTTCCTTATTAGTTGTGTGCCTTTATAAATCAAATAATCACCCAATTTCTCAAGTTCCATTTTAATAGAATCTGAGATGATCAGCGTGGCAAACCGTCCTAAGGTAATAATCAGAAGGCCAAGTAAGACGTCGAGGGTCACAGGACTATGGTGATGCAGATACATTAACCACTCTGAGATACAACAGTATGCAGAAGTCGGGACAAGGCTCCCTGCGAGTGACTGCAACGCTTCACTCATCCTGTGCCTCAAGCTTCCCAGGCTCACCACCTTACTACAAGCAGTACTCGGGGAAGAGTGTAACCACAGACTCATCATACTCAGGATGAGCTTTAGCCAATGCTCAGATGTCTCCATGAAATCATGCCCTAACTCCTGATGTAACTCCTAGTACATGCACATCCACTGGAAAGCTCGTGCTCACCTGCATGCACTGCAGTCCTTTCTCGTGCTCACCTGCATGCACTGCGGTCCTTTCTCGTGCT
>NW_022196898.1:100115233-100141364 GCF_008632895.1 Mastomys coucha | reverse complement strand
TGCAGTCCTTTCTCATGCTCACCTGCATACACTGCAGTCCCTTCTCATGCTCACCTGCATGCACTGCAATCCCTTCTCATGCTCACCTGCATGCACTGCAGTCCTTTCTCATGCTCACCTGCATGCACTGCGGTCCTTTCTCGTGCTCACTTGCATGCACTGCAGTTCTTTCACAAGCAGCAAAATCAAGCTGTTAGTATCTGGTCAAAAAGACATCTCCTGGAACTTCTGATGGAGTTCGGTTCAGCATAGCATTGGCAGAGTCAATATGATCTCCCAAAAAGGGATCATTAGAAAAATAAATTGTAAACCAACACACTGAAGATAACTATTCAAATACCTGCTGGGATGTGTGCACAGACTATACAACCCAATGTCACGAGCCATTGTCCCCACTAAAAGAATCAAGCCAAACTCAATCAAAACCCCAGTAGGCTTTCTTTAGAAAACTAACAAGATGACTCAGGCAAAATGAACTCCAACCCTGTGGGGAGCCGCAGCTGCCACCCTATATACATATATTTTGAACACCTGGTTTCCGGCCAGAGCAGAGAGCATTGATGATCAAGCCCTTGGTTGGAGAAGCTGAGTGCCTCTAGTTTGTGATGCAAGCTGGTATGATTTTCCCACAGCCTATTATACTTTGTTACGTGGCTGATGCTGATTGGGACCAGGGAAAGTATTTAACCTGTGAGGACTGGGGGCTGGAGGAGGAAGTAGAGAGTAAGTATGTGGAGATAGGAGTAAGTCTGTAGAATTAGGGCTGGTGATGGGTTAGAGGTAAGATGTAGATTTAGAAGAGTAAGTATGTAGAGATAGTAAGTAAGTATGTAGAATTAGGGCTGGTGATGGGATAGAAGAGTAAGTATGGGATATAGAAGAGTAAGTATGATAGATAGGAGTAAGTATGTAAGGATAGAAGTAAGATGTAGGAATAGAACTAAGAATAGGAATAGGAGAAAGTAGAAATAGTAATAAGTAAGATGTAAGAAGCAAGATGTAACTAATAAAATGTAAGTAGAAATAAGTAAGATGTAACAAGCAAGATTACAAGGATCCTAATAGAACTGCATGGGGAAGAGCTCGGTGTTTGCCTCCTTACTTCCACTGGGTGGGTAAGGCGGCTTACACAACCCGACCTCACACCATCTCAGCCACAACCTGGCAGCATACTCAAAAATAGATCAGCGGTTCAATCATAAAATTTGAAACTATAAACTTCTACAAGCCTCTGAGACTTCAGGTTAGGCAAAGAATGACTCCCAGAGCACTCTAAACATGGAGCACGTTCATCAGCCAACAGAGAGCCTCTAAAATGAAAGGTAAACCAAGGGCTGAAGAAAACAATTTGGGACTCACGTATCTGAACAAGAACTTGTACCCAGAACATACAGAGACCTGTCATCATTTAGTGAGGAAACAAATCAATATTTTGAAAATAAGCAAAAGACTTCAAAAGCTCTTTTACATGTATAAATGACCAGTAAATAAACTACATGCAGCAACTTTAGTTATTAAATTGCACATTAAGGCTGTCATGAGCGCTTATTCCCCAGAATTCCTAGAGACACTATGAGCGAGCGAGCGAGCGAGCAGATGAGGAACGAGCACCTGTGGTACTACACAGGAGAGTCGCTTCGGAAACAGCTCACAAGGTTCTAAGCCTGCACTTCCACTCAGATATTTACTCACATTAAAAGAAATCTTAACATTGTATGCAAATACCCATGGCATTTTTTCTAAATAATTTCCAAAATCTTGGATGGGGGGAAATGGCCTCAGTTAGTAAACAGACGATTTGTAGGATAAGCAGCCACAGTCTCCTTCTGAGGTGTAAGGTGCTGCTGAGGCATCCCCACCAATGCAGACATAGTGCACGAGGGACAGAGGCCACATTCATAGAGCGCTACTGCCCGAGCTCCATGGGCATGTTGGTCTACAGCAGGCAAGAGTCACACATAAAGCGTCAGAGCACACATAAAGTCCTTAGCATGACAGACTGAAATGGTTGCTCAACTGTATGTATCTGTCAGAGTTCTGAAAGGCATTCTACTTAAGAAATTATCCTTTATTTAAAAATATTTTTATTCTTTGAAGGTTTCATAGAATGTATCATTTGTTGTTTTGTTTTGTTTGTTTTTGTTCTATCAAGACAGGGTTTCTCTGTGTGGCTTTGGCTGTCCTAGAACCCAGTCTGTAGACCAATCTGGCCTTAAACTCAGAAATCCGCCTGCCTCTGCCTCCTAAATGTTGGGATTAATGGAACATGCCACCACTGCTCAACTTCAATGTACCTTTTTCATGAAAAACTATAGCTAGGGTCAACATACATGAATTTCATCACTAATAAAACAACAGCACGAGAAGTCAAACACAATTGTCTGGAGCTGTCTGTACTCTTCTGCTCCTTGTGGCTCCATAATGTCACCTAGCATGCCTAAGTTCCAGGATGCAGGCATAAGAACTCTGTTGCCTACGGCTGCTTCAGTTAGTGCCGCCTACTACCGACTTCATTCTACTGATTAAGATACTAAGCGCTAAGCTACTGCACAAGAATATAAAACAGCCCATCTGAACCAATCAACATAGTGCATTGTTTCCATTGTGTGAGAATGTTTTTTAAAAAATATAACTAGTACTTTCAGTAACACTGTATTAATACTGCTGGTCTAAGCTTTTCTGAAACAGTAACAGTGTAACCCAAATACCTTCACAAAATGTGTTTTTGTGATATCTGCTTTTTGTTGAATAAACTTTCCTCTACATGAACTGTCATTCATATCTGCATGTGAACAGCACCTGCACACATGAGATAATACCTATTCATATATGTAAAAGTCCCTAGAGCAAGACAGAAGTGAAATTCTCATGCTAACCGAATGATGAGCGAGCAATGTTTCTGAGAGCGATCTCACCATCTGCACAGGACATCTAGCTCTTGGATGCAGTCTTTCTAGATGAGCCTTTAACCAGTTAGCAGGACACCGAGGCATTCCGTTTATACCAGTGATTATAACATCAGCAGGTCAATGACTAGATCCTAAATAAAATTTATTTGTAAGCACTAGGGGGCGCCCTAAGACAACAGACCTTGGTATGCAGCTGCAAAAGTTAACTTTTTTCTCAAACATAAACTGAGACAATTGTCAGCACTAAGAATTTTGCTTTCAAACAACTACATAAAGAAAACTGAAGATTCAAAAGCCTATTCTTGCAGAGTATATAGCTGCACTTACTCCAATGCCACCGCAGCCTCCTCAGCCTCCTCACAATACAGAGTTCAGTGTTGTCTGAGCTAAGAGCTAAAATGTAACAGCGCCGTACTGAGCAGTCCTCACAATACAGAGTTCAGTGTTGCCTGAGCTAAGAGCTAAAATGTAACAGCGCGGGTCTCTAAGACTAAAGGCGACTGAAGGGGAGTAAACAGTCTTTAAGGCTTGAAGTCAAGGGAAATTATAAAACTAACGTGGTAGGAGATTTAAGGCTAACCATACTGAATTATAGTACAGTTTATTAAAGTACTACAGTATAGATTAGCAATTTTTACAAAGGTAATTTTAAAGCTATGGGTTTTCCTCTTCTTTTTCTTTTCTATTTTTTATTGTTTTACATATTCACTTTACATTCTGCTCATTGCCCGCCTCCCAGTCACCTCTTTCTACAATCCTCCCCACCTCCTTCCTCTTCTCTTCTGAGTGGGTGGAGGCCTCCCTGGGTATCCCCCTAACCTTGCACATCAAATCTCTGTGGGGCGCATCCTCTCCTACTGAGGCCATACAAGGCAGCCTAGCTAAAAGAACATATCCCACAGACAGACAACAGCTTGGGATATAAAGTTATTGTTTTAAAAAAAGAAATCAAGTTGTTATTTCTATTGCTCTTATCTGCAGCCTTCACAGTTTTATAGGCCAACAGCCATAAGAAATTGAAAAAGAATAAAATAAAATAAAATAAGGCTCTGAATTCTAAAACAAGAAGTGAGAATCCTGCCTAACTCTTCACAGGAGAAGTCTTTCCTGGCATTTTAATTTATTTCTATTAACCCAGCACTTTAACTATAAACCCTTGAAATAGTGCATGCTGCCACACATGATCCAGAAAAGTCATCTGGAGTTTGAGCTGCCCAGGTTTCAGGCAGCGCTAGAGGTACATGCTAGAAATGCACTGCTACACTTCCCACAAGAGTTCCTGGTAACTAAACCATTATTTAATCTCAACGAGGCTTTTTTCCTTTCAAAAATAATTACTGAAAAAAAAAACCTGGGCATTATAAATATTTCAAACCCCTACCTCCAGCCAATTTCCCTCAGTCTCTCTCACAAATACACATGTACACCACTGTCCTACACAGTGACCTCTGCTTGTGCCCTCTCCTGCCATCCCTAACCAATTACTAAGTCCCGACAGCAAAACAGGGTTCAATGCAGACTGTTGTGGGGAGCTCAAGACGCTCAGTACATCTCAAGCTGCCATGGGATCAACACTGTATTGCAGAAAACATCAAAATCCAATCGTGAGCACAGCTCCCAGCCACACTCACAGCTGGCGTGTGAAGACTGCGGAGAGACACAAGTACTTCCAAACACCCCCTCAGCCCTTAGAGCATCCTCTAGAATTCTATCCACATAATAACTAAGATACCTGCTGTCCACGACTTGTGAGGCCCACTGCAAACACATCTTCTCTGTTGTGATTTCCACCTTCCGCACACTTCCAAAGAAATCCGTTATCAGGACATTTTTAGGATCTCGCTGGAAAAGGTCAGTGCGATGTCCAGGGGTGGACACACAGAGACTCTTGGGACATACCTGAAACTGAAAACAACAAAAACAGTAGTAATAGAGACAAGCGCATACACAGGCAGCTCTTAAGTCCAGTAAACAGAGCATTAGACTATAGTGTATTCTAAAGTCGCCAACCTAAAGATAAGGCACTGGTTCCAAACACTAGCATTTCCATCCTACTGTAGCACCCGACATTCTAAGAAAGCCACAGACGAGAGAAGTATGATATGAGGAAACTGGCCAGACACCCATCATAGGTTTGACTCTAACTTGACAGTCAAGTAAAATGTGCCACAATAGTCCAATATGTAAAAGCCCAGAGAGACTCCAGGAAGGTAAAGTCACACATACAGCCCATCTCTTGCTGCTTCTGTGAAACTATGTGCCACGTTATAGGCCAACTAACTTAGTTTAACCATTTTAACCATGGTGGAAAGGAACCAAAGTTACCTCCAAGACATGCAGATGAAAACCATGACTTCTGCTCTCACAGATGTCACAGTAAATTCTGTGTTAGTTTTCCTGTGACACTGGACACTAGTGAATTACCAAGGACAGAATCTTCTTACTCCCTGTGAAAAGCACTGTTTACTAAGGTTCACACAGTCCCCGCCTGAAGAGGACCTGAGGTGCAGACTTTGTAAAACAGGGAACAAGTGTTAGCAATGGCATAGTGCACTTCTGATGGCCAGCGCTTCTAGCTTTGCTCCTATAGAGCCCAACACAGCTATACCAAGAAATAGTCCTACGACTACAATCCCCTTGGCAAACTTTACTCTGCTTCTCTAGCCAACAGAAGGCAAGTATGACTTATAGGCATATCAAACTGCTTTATCTATAAATATTTATAGATCATGTTACAGATCAGTCTTCTTGTTCCTTTTTGGAGGGAGGGGTTGCTCTTTAAACAGGATCTCTACACAGCCCTGGCTGTCCTGGAATCCACTCTATAGACCAAGCTAATCTCAAACTCACAGAGATCCACCTGCCGCTGTCTCATTAGTCTTAGAATTAAAGGCTTGTGCCAGTCACAGAGCATGCAACACACTGACACTGAGAGGGTAGAGCAGGAGGACCAGACCAGTGTGCGCAGATGAATGACCCTGTGGAAGCAGCGGCAAGGAGTGACATCATCACATAACCCCTGGCTGCAGCTTCTCGCTGTGCCAACTCAACAGCAACCTCAAGCTGCTCTCACTGGAATGGTACAATCAACACAGAAAAGACGGGAAATTTTAATTAAATTCAAGTTATACCAAGAAATTACATGCCACAAAAACTCTGTGAGGTAAAGACTCTCTTTTCCAAGAGCTTCACATTAGATGATATAGACTTCACTCAGTGTCTGCAGTCAGCAAAAGACAGATGGTGGTACATGACACAAAGGAGAAATTATGTTCTATGGAAGCTCTGAAAAGATAAAATATATTCCAAGAAAAAACTCAGACGGCTTTCCTGGAAGAGTATCGCCTGATTCAACCCCCTCAGAATGGGCAGAACTTCAAAACATTAAGCGATCACTTTAAAAATACACCTAGTAGGCAAGAGGCTAAACATATGAGGTGACAGTCATGTGCCTCAGGACAGAGGGTAACTGGGCTGAAGCTGTGGCCCTATGTGCTAAAGGGCACGCTGGAAGACGAATGGCCCAGCAGGTACAAGCACACGCCACCAAACCTGACAACCTGAATTCCATCCCCAAGATCCACATGGCAGAAGGACATAACCCACGAACTCCTGTAGGCTGTTCTCTGGCCTCTGCATATGCACATGTACCCACATGCTCACAGATAAGCATGATTTTGAAGGTTATTTTCGAAGAAGATATTAATAAAAAGGTGAATTCAAAACAGTTTAGTAGGTCACACCATGATGCTAAGACAGCACCCATGGGATCCTGGAAAGAGCTGACCTCACACCTCCACTATAGCCAGCACATCTATGTGCTGTAATCATGGAAAGAGCAGACCTCACACCCCCACTACAGCCAGCACATGTGCTGTTAGCAAATCAGCAGATACTTACAAGGTCATTCATGTTAGTCTGGCTAGCTGGATTAATCTCTTCCAAAAATTCCAAGACATAAAACGTGTACCTATCCATAAGATGGACTCCAATGGCTGGGTCTGGCTGATGCTGTGAACATGGGAGAGAGTCAACGTCAATACAATCACCTTAAGATATGGTTTAATACACAAGAGTCCTGTTTTCAACATCTAAGATTGGCACACATGTTCGTAAAACATATCGAGTGGTTTGAGAATCAAGAGAGAACACGTACCGACAGCGAATCCTCTCCTACTTGGCTACTAGCCAAGGCCATGATGCTAGGAGAGTAAAACCGCTCATACATGGACGCACCCTGGCAAGTGTCAATAATGAACAGCAGCTCATTGTAGCTGAAAGAGAAGGGACAGAGGCTCTGAGACGGATCGTGCTGGTAATGTACACTAACATTTCTCCAATAATTCAAAACTCTAAGTCTGAGCCATCTCATCAGCTAAAAGTTGAAAGAAAAATCCTACACATGACAACATTCAAAAGGGAGCAGTAGCCTCCTCCAGAGACTCAAGGCCTCTCAATAAAGCTGGGAGCCACATGTTCTAACAAATGAGCCTTAGGATGACATTTCTTAGGATGACCCTCCTAGGCTCCTGGCTCTGGCTTCCTGTCTCCGCTTCTTCACCCTCCAAGATGGGAACAAGCCAACCACAAGCTGCTGCCATGAACAGGAGAATCACTCCAGTCACTGTGTCCCTTCCAGAACTGCAGTCCCCTGAAGGTGCTTGCCATGTAGCTGTATCCTTGCACCAAGGAAACTCAGTGAGAGGTGGGGTCACTGCTATGCTACTCCTGACTGTGGCAGTGAGCAAGAATCTGCAGCTGTGGACTAGAGAAGGCCCACAGTGCCACAGGCACTTAGTGGGTCATCTGCCAACAGAAGTGGGGACAGGAAAGTCTGGACTCATCAGGTCTCAGAGGACACCAGGAACAGGACTGGAGATGTTCCATCTGTATTCTGGCAAAGAAGGTGGCTACATTTTGTCTATGCTCTGAAACTCTGTGTGATGCTGAATCCAAACACAATGAACTAATGTAGTGGCACACAGCTATAACACAGCTGCTCAGGAAGCTGGAACAGGGACACCCTGAGCGTAAGGGCAGCCTACGTTACACACTGAGTCTCTCTCAAACACACTGGGAAGTGGGTGGCAGCCACATGACACAACATTAGATCTTAAGAGTCAATCAAAAGCCAATGGGAGGGCTCTCATGACCAAGACTTACAACCTGAGTTCAGTGCCTACAAACACAGGGTGGAGGGTGGGACCAACTCCTCAAGCTCTCCTCTGACCTCCACATGCACAATATGGTGCACACATACTTGCACACACACACACACAAGTGTGCACACAGATGCATGCAAATACACACATGCACACAACACTAAATATATAAAAACTTGTTTCAAGTCATCATTCATGCTAAATAATAACTGGATTTTTCTTTCAGCTCACTCTGTTCAGTGAAATAACAAATATAAATTTCAGATGGTAGGAGAAATGATTAGGACAAGTTAAAATCATATAAAATAACTACACATCTCAAACAAGAAATTTTGATATTAGTTTATCTTGGGAAGAAAGGTCATTAGTCTGGGGCTGGGTGTGTGGCCAGGGCAGAGCACCGGCCTGGTATGTATAGGCCCTAGTTCAGCCCTGACACTGCAGGAGAAAAAAAGGGAGAAGTTAAAAGATAAAGTGAAGAGTTACTTGCTAATTACCGTCTCTTCTGCCACATCTGTTCAAAAGCATCTGCAAGTTCAATGTTGGTGATTTCTTCAGAATCTTGAAATTTCAAAAAACCATTTCCTCCATGACCTTATAGAAAGCCAAAAACACAACACTGACATATACCCTAATACATAGAGAACACACACTGACATATACCCTAATGCATATAGAACACATACAGTATACACAGACATATCCCTAATGCATATAGAACATATACAGTACACACACTGACATATCCCTAATGCATATAGAACACATATAGTACACACACTGACATATTCCCTAATGCACACAGAGCTTCATGCAGTACAAATGCTAACATGTCCCTAATGCACACAGAATCTCAGAAAGTACACACACTGACATCACACTGTGCAAACACTCACATCATACAGTGCACATACTGACATCACACAGTGCACACACGGACATCACACAGTGCACACACTGACATCACACAGTGTACACACTGACATCACGTAGTGCACACACTCACATCACGCAGTGTACACACTGACATCATGTAGTGCACACACTCACATCACGCAGTGTACACACTGACATCATGTAGTGCACACACTCACATCACACAGTGCACACACGGACATCACGCAGTGCACACACTGACATCACGCAATGTGCACACGGACATCACGCAGTGCACACATGGACATCACGCAGTGCACAAGCTGACATCACGCAGTGCAGACGCTGACATCACGCAGTGCACACGCTGACATCACGCAGTGCGCACACTGACATCACACAGTACACACACTGACAGCATGCAGTGCACACACTGACATCACGCAGTGCACACGCTGACACCACGCAGTGCGCACACTGACATCACACAGTACACACTAACAACACGCAGTGCACACGCTGATATCACACAGTGCACACACTGACATCACGCAGTGCACACACTGACATCACGCAGTGCACACGCTGACACCACGCAGTGCACACGCTGACATCACGCAGTGCACACGCTGACATCACACAGTACACACTAACAACACGCAGTGCACACGCTGATATCACACAGTGCACACACTGACATCACGCAGTGCACACACTGACATCACACAGTACACACGCTGACACCACGCAGTGCACACGCTGACACCACGCAGTGCACACGCTGACATCACGCAGTGCACACGCAGACATCACGCAGTGCACACGCAGACATCATGCAGTGTGCACACACCCAGCTACAGACACTTAGATTACTTGCTGTGTTGCTTTAGTAAAACTTCCTTACTAAAATATAGGCTAGAAAGCAAATTTAATTTCCATACCCACGTAAAACAGATCCATACAAACAGTACATATCATCTCTTTAAGAGATTTTCGTCATTCAGTTGCATAAATCTGCTGGCCCAATCAGTAGTCTGAAATTTACTTGGTGAGAAAGAAGCTATAGCACTGAGTAGTCCCTGGTGCGCTCTCATTCGTGTCTGCTCTGCTGTTATTACTCGGAAGCGTGGCTCTCACTGAAAACTAGTGTTTTTATCCCTGACCATTAAACACAGTCCGTTAGCTGGCAGAGGTGGTGAAGAAAAACAGCCAGTGTGTCTGGATGGGCACCCTGGCTGTGCCGCTTGCAGGCTCTGCTATTTTAGGTAACTCACTTCATCTCCGCCTCATTCTCCTCAGCCCGCAGTCATGCGCGGGTCTGGACAATGAAGGAGGGAACGCTTACAGTACTGACAGATGAGTGGCTGGTGGCTAAGCCTTCCTGGGGAGAAGCAGATCTCTCCTTCCCAAGGGACACAGTCCAAACACACTGGACGTCAGCTCCCACTTAACACCAGGCCAAGTGCTGTGCGCACGGTCAGGCCTTCATGAGCATACATGCGGCTCTGGATCTCAACACCGAATCACCAGGCTGTGTAAGGACGAACGCATGGGCAGAGGCAGTAATCTAAGACAGTCCACGGTGTACAGAAAGCCTCAAAAGTATTGGCTCTTACTTTATTATCATGATTATCAGCTATTCCACTGTGTTGCAGACTCTCTAACACAGACTCTGTATTAAAACTGCAGGAATTTCCTTCATGTCTGGAGTTATTTTCAAAGAATGGCAACACAAACGAAGAAAAAAATGTAAAATATATAAATCCTGTAGTTTACTACATTAACTGAAACTATGGAGGAACTATGCTCACCTTGCAGCTTCACAAACTCCACCCTGGACCAAGACAAAGAATTGTAGGCTATGTCTCAGCTCCACACTGAGCTAATCCTTCCACAGTAGGATGTGGGGGTGTGCGGCAGAGAAGGGCACATCTGCAGTTCCAGTAAGTGCTGAGCAGGACAAAAGCCAGTGGAGTGTGACAGGAGAGGACCAGCAAGGGTGACATGCCAGAAGAGCTCCATAAAGAGCAAGCAGACAACAGGTGACAAACATGCACTGCCCTCACCCAAATGGGGGACAGGAGAGCTGCAGGCGGCGGCTCGTCTGTTCCACAGCGGATATTTAAGGCTAGGACCCAGGTCTAAATGTGAAATTAATTTGTGTTTCTTAAAGGGACAGAGTCTGAAGGTAACTTTGTCCCTTTTCAGTGCCTGCACTTGGACCACCACCTGTCACATGAAGTCAGATGGCAATGTATCTACCTGGGATCTTTGCATGGGTTGGTAACAATTTTAGATTCTGGAATAAGGATCCTCAACCTATGCCCCTTTCCCATATCATCTCAGGTAGCTCTGTATTGTGAGACTAAAGCATTGCACTCGAGCGCAAGAGTGCGCACACGTACACACACGCACTCACACACACATACACACACACACTCACACATACACACACACATACGTACACACGCACACACACACACACACATACACACACTCACACACATACACACACATACATACACGCACACACACATACACATACATACATACACACACACATGCACACACATACACATACACACATACACACACATACACACATACACACACACTCACACATACACCATACACACATGCACACACACACAGAAACACACACAGACACACATATACACACACACTCACACATACACCATACACACATGCACACACACACAGAAACACACACAGACACACACATGCACACACACACATACACACACATACACACACAGACACACACACATACACACACGCACACACACACATACACAGACACACACACGCACACACACACAGACACACACACATACACACACGCACACACATACACACACACATACACACACACACATACACACACGCACACACACACATACACACACACACACACACACACACACACACACTATACTTTAACACCTGTTCATCAGGTTCCATTGGATCAAGTTTCAATATAACTCTACTAGAACTCTTTAAACTCTGAAATACCTGTCATATAAATGAGGATATTGCTTCTGTCGTCGGAAAGAAGACGCTTTGAGCGAGGGGTGCTGGGTGGAACCCTCCCAGTCAATACCCTTAAAAAGTTCTCCACGGTTACCTAAAACAATTTAAAAAAAAAAAAAAAAGGGCAATCAGATGAAATCAAACATGAAGATATTCAAAATATTCCTCCTATCTATAATATTACTTATAATAAGTTGAAAATAAAACAGAAAGCAAATTATAGTGCAAGCAAAAATTAAATTACTCATGCTAAGCATACACCTGCTCTGGGTGCCTCAGCCTGGTGTGGGGTGTGCCTGAGACCCAGCATGGGGTGGGGGCTGGGTTCCTCAGCCTGGTGTGGGGTGTGCCTGAGACCCAGCATGGGGTAGGGGCTGGGAGAAGACTGAGGCAAGAGAAGGGAAGCTCAAGGCCAGGCTGGGCTATACAGCAAGGCACAACGGGAAGAAACTCCTTAGAACTCAACACTAACAAGGAAAAGCAAAATAATTTAATTCTCAATTTAGAATTTTAAATACGATGTGTTAAAAACTGATCCCAAACTTTACTGACTTATTTATACAAGCAATTCTTTGGGAGGACACAAAATAAAACCACTTGTAAATAACTAGTTACATCAGACAGCTAATTTGTGACACTTCTCAGTCAATGACAGGTTAGTCACATAGGAGGACATGGCATGCCACCAACACCACCAACACCCACCAAATTATGTATCTTTAAACTTGGATGCATTGTGCCACTTAGATTTCTATCAGAATATCTTCAACTTATAAAACATATTTTAAACAGATCTTCCCAATTTGAAATTTCTAGGCATCTGGGATTCTTCGAAGGCATGTTTTATGTTGTAGGGGAAAAAAAATACTAATTTAAAGTTAACAGTTGAGTCATATATCATCCATAATTTAAAATTTAATTCAAAAGGCAGAAAATCCATTCAGCTTTTTCGACGGATTGTTTTCCCTAGACCATCAGTGGAAGATATGCATGAACATATGAGCATAAGCTGTTTACATGCATGAACATACGTGCACAAGCTGTTTACATGCATGAACATATGTGCATAAGCTGTTCAGAACAAAGCAAAGTGCTCAGGGTTTTAACAGGATCTCTTATTGGCCAAGGTAGGGAATGTTTTTACATTTTCAAATGACCGAATAAGAAGTTAAACATTTATTCACATCAATCTGCAGAATTTTTCTGAGCAGCTGTAACTTGAGTACTCGCTAGCTGTAAGACACACAGAAACAGAACAAGTCCTTAAAGAAGCTGACAGCCTGGGACAGGCAGCTCTGACAACTGATGTGAGAGCTCTGCAGACAGCAAACGCCTCCTACCCTCAGGGGGCTTGGTGAGAAGGAAGCAGGATCTAAGATGGCGTCAATTCCCAAACAGGCTTGAACTTAAAAACTAAGTTTCTAAGGAAGAAGATACGGCATAATACCACTCTTAGCACGCATGTTACTTGTACCTGGGTGACTAGAAACCAGTGGGAAGAGCTTATTTAAGGTGGCCTCATGCCAAACAGGTGAGCCTAACCTTCACCCCCCAGCACAACCTATCATCTACAAAGTCTCCTAATGCTTCGGTAAGTTCACAATCCTGTGGTCAGTTATGTTCATAACTATCCTGGGGCGCATAGGCCTACAGGGCGCAGACTGGACAAGGTCCACAGCCTGAGAAGAGGAGTCCTTGTGAGTCATGGGGTTTATCCACAACTAATATGCCAAATAAAAATACTGAAGCCGAGACAGCAGATCGAGTATGAAACCCAACCTTTCCTGTTTAAACAGTCAACACAACTGTCTGGGTTAACTTCATGCACTAAGAGTTGTGAACTCCAAAAGCTGATTGGATCCCACCAGAGATCAACAACTAACTGGAGTTTAAAGATGGCCGCTGTGCTTTTGATGGATGACGAACCTCATAGCTTCTGTAGTCTACTTCCACATCATCTCCATACACATTGAGCTCCATGTTCTTGTGGCTGAACACGGTGGCTGGCTTGGGGTTCCGAGCATTGCACGCCATGTCATCAGCCAGCATCAGGACAATGTGACTAGCAAAAGAATTACAGAAAAGTAACCTGGACATGCGGCCACAGTTCAACAGATCCGCTTCATGTCTAAGACAGAAAAGTAACCTGGACATGCGGCCACAGTTCAACAGATACGTTCATGTCTAAGACAGAAAAGTAACCTGGACATGAGGCCACAGTTCAACAGATCCGCTTCATGTCTAAGAAGGAGAGACTCTACTCAACCTTTTCCTCAGTAAAAATAACTAAATTTTCAAAGAGCCTTAACTAACTCTCCCGTTACAATAGACATTAGTATTATAACTCAAAGCAGTCTTAACATGGAATGTTAGACCTTTTGGTATAAGTTAACATTTTCCATGTAACAAAGGGAAGCTAAAGAAACTATTCCAAACATTTTAATATCTAACAATCTCAAGAGTGGAAAACTCCACACTAAACTATGACCTTCTAAAGAATTTAACTTTCAGACATGTAAGCACAAAATCTGCAGTCCATGAGCCTGTGCAAGCAGTGCGGCCAGGCACGGAGCCAACGCAAACTGTCCCACACCAGGCCACACACCTCAGGAATGCTAGCAACCACCGTTTCTCCATAAGTTAGTCAAAACCGTCCCCCTTAGAAATGTCTGGCTGTGACTACAGTGGGGGCTGTTTATAATGTCTACTGGCTCCACCCTACCACTCCTACCCAGAATGCTTGTCTTCACTAGCCTTTCTGTTCTTTCTGCTCTTCCCAACCCACTGACCAGTCAAACTTCAAATGATTCCAGTCCTCAGTAAGGCACTGTATCTCATGGTCTGTTTTACTGCCTCCAGGACAAGAATGTACCATTCCATGAGGATACAGGCCGAAGGAGGACTCGATTGTACCTGTCCTGGTTACCACCACATTCAGGCCTGGAATATAATTGATACTTAATAATTTAAGTGACTTCAAGTCCTACCACTGAAACTTGGTACCATGAGTCAGAAGAATTGTCTAGTCTACATACACATATACATATACACATACATACACTTGAGCTCCCCAGCACAGGGGAGACCAACATGGTGACATACGTAATTAATTTAGCAGAGATGGCAAGAAGAAAATGTTCTCCTGCATATGTTCCAAATACATTAAAGTTCAAGCCTGAAACATTTTGATTTTTCTGGGAAGATTTCTGCTCTGGAAGCAGTCCAATCCTGTGCGTTCAATATCAGCTCTGCAGCTGCTACATGTCTAAAACAGACACATGGTTTCTCTTTATAACTTAGGAAGGCCATTAGTTTACATTAAGTTACTAATAAATCATATATGTTTCATTAAACAAGAGAGAGCTGATACACACATGTATAAAAGTGAGTCTTCCTTTAGGCCATGCTTTGTTTAGAGCTAATTTCTATGAAATGAAATGATTACCATATCAACCACAGTATATGTAATCCATGTTTTTCTAAGAGAAAATTTTGAGCTTCAGTTTAAGTACTATGACCCTTGATTAAATATCATCAATATATCATAAAAATAATTTTACTAGTAATAATGTAAATGAGTAACAGGTTGAAAAACAATAGCTCACAAAGATTTCAAAGTATAATGACACATCCTAATTCACTGTTTAAAGCTTAGAAAATGTTCAAAACTGACTTTCTGATGAAATACAAATTTCTCTTTAGTCCAGATATCTAAAACTTTTGGATAACAACACTTAAATACACACACACACACACAAATAAACTACTTTGGGCTTATAATTCTAATGACAGACTAAAGATGGAAAATGTAAATTCAATTCCAACAAATTAGCAAGCTCACACTGCTATGAAAACCTTACTCCTGCTTGAAGGATGAGGGTGACATGACTTTGCTAAAGCAAAATGACTGCTTGCCTGGGCCGCAGACGGGTGTCAGGCTGGGGCCCACATGCCACAGAGGGGTGTCAGGCTGGGCCTACGTTTAATGTTTTCTTTATTTTGACAACTACTCTACAATCACAACTTGGTGATATAGACAGTATCTCTCCACACAATTATACTGTACAATACATAACCGATAGTCTTGCTGTTCAAGACAATCAAGTTGCGTATTTAGGGAACTTCTGCCCATCAGAATCCCTGAGTGACAGCTGTAAAGGTCACAGTTCACTTGCTTACTCCTTTCAGTGTCTTCCTTAGGGCCAGTTTAGTATCACAGCAGGGATTTAAGCCTGCACTCACCGGATCAATAAGATCAACCACTGTGGATCCCAGACACACAGAGACACTGACGCTGAAGGCAGCTTCTGGAAACAGCAAGGCCCTCTGTCTTATTAAATGAATACAGAACTCATCACAGACGCAAGCTGCAGGAGGATGCATCTCACAGTTTGGGAGCCTCGGCTGCCTCACGTGATGAGGCAGCTCTCACACCCGACTCTGCCCCAGCCACAGCGAACACTTCTTCATAGAACAAAGCATATGGAATGTGGCAAACTGTAAAGAAACTGCGAGCACTCAAACTGCAGGACACGTTGGCTATCCAGAGACTATCTACAGAGGCTGCTCTGTTTCTCCAGCCATGTTCCCTAGTCAGTAACACCAGAATTAGGAGGGGCCATCCCAGCACCTGCTGACCTGTGGCTACCACACAGCAGGACTTCTGTTTGCCCGGATGGACTTGAAAACACAGCAAACTCCTGAGACTTTTTACCTCACTGTACTTATCAATGGATACCCTGATTGAAGCTCTGTAGACTTCTTAATGACCATGATCACCATACAAACGAACTTTAAAACGTCTGTCTTAAAAAAGAAGAGATCCAACTATACAAATGTGTGTGATGCAATGATATCCTAAATAAACGCTTTCCCAACTCTAGCCCTGGCCAAACCCTGGGACCCAGGACATCCTGTGGGCTAAGTGTCTTTTCCTCCCCGACAAATGTAACCAGGAACCAAGGGGCATAAATGGCATTTTAAATAGATGGATCTCTCAAAGTCTGGAATATGAATTTGAAATTTCAAGACACAAAATTTTACTTATAATAGACTGGTATTGCCTTATTGAAATGTTTTCATTGAATAAAACAAATAATTGATATTGTTCAAAATATTTTTAATTTTTTCCTTAAAATTGCTATGTAGGCTTGCTACAATCAAATAATACATCCTTGAAGACAATCTGTAACTACTGGAGCTGGGGTTCTGTTCAACACCGCCACACAAAGCTGGAATGGCACCTGAAGTGAGCTCATGGGTCCCTGGATCCCTCTTTTTTGCCTCTGAGATGCTGCTTTTTCCCCACAGGCGCTCTGCTGCAGCTCTGTAATGACTGTAGATCAATAAAGATCAGGCACTGATAGCCTGAATTCAAGGTATGTATTTTCATGTTATTTCTTCCTCTTCTATCTTATCTCCAAACTCTTAACTCTTACCACCAATCTAGCAGAGCACTAGCCCTAGCAAACCCGCTGACAACAGAGGGCACCCTGAAGTACTTGCCAGTCATGTTGTACTTAGAGTGTTAGAAGGAAACACGCAAAGCCAGGCATGCAGCAACGGAAACACCAGTGCGTGGGAGGTAGCGGCAGGAGGACCAGGAGACCAGCGTTATCCTCAGCTTCATCTCAAGTTAGTGGGAACTACAAGAGACCTGTGAAAGAGAAAGCGCCAGTGTGGGGAGAGAAACACAGAGAGCAAGGTGAGGACCGAAAGGAGGGAGTCTCAGAAGACACTGTGGACAGTAAGCCATCTGTAGCACAAGGACGGCAAACACACACGCCATCATGAGGGTAGAGCAGCCTTCTTACAGGCTCACGTACAACCAAGTCACAACAGCAAGCACTTATGAAGTGCTGGGTGTGGCCCAGGCATAGCACTAACAGGGTGAGCTTATCACTGAACCTCCGCCGTTCCTGACCCTCTGAAATCTATCCTGTTCTCTCCACTACAGGCAACGAGGCTGCCGCACTGAGGGCTAAGAGTCAGAAGCAGTGGAGCTCAGCTGTCATCACTGGTGCTGGTAAGGCAAACAGCTCTGCCATATCCTGAAACTCTATTAATTAATTTACAAAGATTTAATACGTGTTTCATCTTATATTGATAACCTAATTGAGATGATTAAGTTAGAAGCAGGAACACGTTGTGACTGTTAATATTCATGACACATAATGAAAATAAAGTAGGCCCTTGAAAGTCTAAATGAAACTATCCATAGGTCTTTAAAAAAAAATTCTCAAATCTAAGACTAAAGCCAGGCACTATGGCACACACCTGCAATTCTAGCACTTGGGTGATGGCAGCAGGAAGGTCAGGAGTATAGGGAAGGTCAAGATTTCAGGGAGCTCAGGAATTCAGGGGGGTCAGGAGTTCAGAGGGTCAGGAGGTCAAGAGGATCAGGAGGGTCAGGAGTTCAGAGGGTCAGGAGGTCAAGATGATCAGGAGGGTCAGGAGTTCAGAGTCACTGTTTCTATTCTCACAGCAAGAAAATCCAAAGTTCCTCCAAGCTTTCACTAGGGATAATGATGGCTAAGAGTCTGAATGGGTGCATCTCATATGGTATTATTTTTCGTCTTTTTCTCCTTTTTGTGTGTATTTGTTATGTATTTGCACATACCCATGTTAACATGTACAGGAGTACCTGCGTGAAGTACATGAGCATGTATGTGTGTGTAAGCGTGTGGAATTATAGGTAGGCTCCCATGTTGGTTCTGGGGATTCTATATGCCAGTCCTATGGGAAGTGCTTTAACCACTGAACTATCTCCCAGTCTTCCCTTACTAAGTTTTAAATAACACAGAATACATCAAACACTGGGGATGAAGTACCCTGAGGCACTGACCTGCTCTAAATAACACAGAATACATCAAACACTGGGGATGAAGTACCCTGAGCCACTGACCTGCTCTTTAATGCAACAATGTGTCAAGGAGGGAAAAATTAAGCAAGAACAAGACAAAGTAGGAGCCATCACAGACCAATCCCAGTTGAACAGTAGTAATTCAACAAAGCATTTTTAAGTGGCATGGAGTATCCACAGACCTGAATTTGACATAACCATGCCATAGTATTTGTTCCAGCACTGATATAAAATTTTACCCTAATTATGAATTTTTGGATTCCTTGTTTTAAAAAGATCACAGAAAGACTGGATTGCATGTGGCATAAAATAAGATTATACAAATAATTACTATACTTTATTTCCAAGCAGTAAAATAGAAAACTGATTTGGGTTGAGAAATGAATAGCTCCTTAGCTTCTCTAATAAGATCCTGATGAATATAAAAACCAAATTAAACATAAAGGAGGAAGGAGTTGTGGGTGAGGAACTGGAGAGGCCCTGGACTGCACTGCTCAGGGCACACTAACTGGGTCACACACTGAGACCTACTTACAGCATGGCCACAGGAAAGCAGAGGCACTGGCAGAGGACGCCGGAAGCAAAGAGGTAAGTTTACCCCAGTGACAGTCAGCACAGTGGTCCCTTCACACACTGGGGTTTAAAGGGCCTTCCTACGTATGCACAATACACTACACATAACTGTGATCAGCAGATCAAAGCAACATCTGAATATCTTTACTTAGCATAATAAGAGAGGAACATAGACAAAATTAGCTGAGGGGTGTGTGTGTGTGTGTGTGTGTGTGTGTGTGTGTGTGTGTGTAATGAGGTTAGACTATTTTCTCCTTAAAAGAAACTTGAGAAACTTATTGGTGAGTTGTCCCAAAAGATTATATTCCCTTCTGCTTCCACCTTTCAGGAGCTCACTGTGGTTACCTGGCTATGCCAAGCACACCAGTAAGCCCAGACCTAGAAATGCAGGCCAGGAGAACTTCAAGTCTGCATCGTGAGATCCCATCTTTAAAAAAAAAAAAAAGAAGAAGAAGAAAGGAAAGAAGGAAGAGAGAAAGAAAGGGAGGGAGGGAGGGGAGGAGGAAGGGAGGGAAGAGAGAGAGAGAAAGGAAGGAAGAAAAGACAGTTTAAGTGAACTAGGTTTAATTAATATGGAGTTTCCCAAAATAATATATCTGAATTCCTTAACCATGCCTTAATCATAAAGATAATTTTAAATGTGAGTTAAGGAATGAGTGTAAGAATTTAACATCAAGGCATCTAAATGATTTGATAACCTCTCATTCATACTTAGACAAATTCTCAGAAACATAAAATTTTGTGAATTATCTTTGCTTCCAGGAGATCAAATTATGTTCACACATGTTGGTTCCACTGCCCTCTCCATGCTCCAAAGGGTCAGACATAACATTCTAAAGAAAGAACATTCCATCAATTCTCCAGGAAAAAATCTCAGAAACAATTAGTGGCGCTTTCTATGGAGACATGTCAAGAGCTCTGACTTAAGTGCGCTCACTCTCATACCTCCCATCCAAGGCTCAAATCCTTTGAAAGGACCATAGCTTACTTCCACCTCCTCCCTTCCACCTGTGCCCACCTCTGCTGAAATCACATGGATTAGTCAATGTGCTGTAAACAGAAAAGGCTCTGAACACACGAACCATGCTGCTGCAGCTGACAGCTTGGTACATGTGTGCCTGTGCGAGTGAGCAGGGTGAGAGCACTTGTGAGTGTGACTGGGTGTGTGTATGTGTCTGTCTGTGTTGGTGTGTGTCAGTGTGTGTGTATGTCTGTGAGAGAGAGAGACACCGGGTATGGGGAGGAAGGAGAGAAGGAAGAAGGGAAGGAGTGGGAGAAGCAGGAAGAGGAGGAGACATGAAAGGATCTTCCAGAACTATTCTTTTTGGTCCTGCAGGAGACAGGCATGAGGGAATAAGACCCATGCTGGATGGGCGGGCAGGGTACTCACTCTCAGTAACAACTAATGGCCCACTGGAGCTGGCCTCTAAGCTTTCAGGGTTCTTAAAAAGGAAGAAACAAACTTATGGCAACTATGGCCCTGAGGAGCCCAGAAACACTCTTTCTTCCCAACGGTTACCCTTCCTACAGCCCAGTCACAGAACGAAGTAAAAATCTTTGCCGCAAAGAACGCCCACTGCCTTTAGCGGAGTTACGGGGCAGAAACCAGAAGGTAAGCACAAGCCAAGCTCTCCCTCTCTCCTTCCTCACACAGCACTCTAGATATCTCTCTTAACCAAAGAATCAGGAAAGCTGTGCAGGGGAAAGGATGGGTATGAAAACGCAATACATCAGGAGCACGGCTGGGGGAGACTGCTGCCACAGATGCTGACAGAGTGTGAGAGGCCATGAGTTCGATCCCTGGCACCAAAAAGGAAAATCACACAGATAAGATCTTGCAGAGATTTGAACTCCAATAGTTTTTCTATCAATGCAGACTTGGGGGGCATGGAAGGCTCCATTCCGGGGCTGACGTGACCTGGTTACTGTATTATCTACTGTCTACGGACACGCTTCCGTCAGATCTGGAAGCAGGCAACAAGCATCACTGACAACAGCGCGGTATAAAACTTTTCCAGCTCAGCCATTCTGACAGGTGTGAGGTGAAACCTCAGAGTGTTTCCCTGGTGACTAAAGACATTGAACATTTCTTAAGTGCTTCTCGGCCATTAGAGATTGCTGTTGAGAATTCTCTGGTTAGTTCTGTACCACATTTTTAAAAACTGGGTTATTTGGGTTGCTGGTTTCTAACTTCTTGAGTCACTTATATACTTTGGATATTAGCCCTCTGCTGGACGTAGGTTGAAGATCTTTCCCATTCTGTAGCCTGCTGTTTTGTTCTCCTGATGTGTCCTTTGCTTATAGAAGTGTTTTAGTTTCACAAGGTCCCATTTATTAATCGTTGGTCTTAGTGCCTGAGCTGTTGGTGGTGTTCTGTTCAGGAAGCTGTCTCCTGTTTCAAGGTATTTAAGGTTATTCCACATGTTCTCTTCTATCAGGTTCAGTGTATTCGATTTTATGATGAGGTCCTTGATCCACTTGGACTTGACTTTCGTGCAGGGTGACAGCTATAGATCTATTTGCAATCTTCTACATGCAGACATCCACGTGTTGAAGATGCTTTCTTTTGTCCACTGTATCGTTTTGGCTTCTTTGTCAAAAATTAAGTGTTCATAGGTGTGTGGGTTTATTTCTGGGTCTTTGAATGCATTAATCAGCCCGTCTGTGTTTATGCCAATACCATACAGTTGTTACTATTATTACTGCATAGCACAGCTTGAATCAGGACTGGTGATGCCTCCAGACGTTCTTCTATTGTTCAGGACTGTTTTTGTTATTCTAAGTGATCTTTCCAAGTAAATTTCAAGGTCTGTAAAGAATTGTGTTGGGCTTTTGCTGGGAATTTCATTGAATCTGTAGATTGCTTTTGGTAAGATGGCCTTTTACTATGTTAATCCTACCGATCCATGAGCATGGAAGATCTTTCCATCTTCTGAGATCTTCTTCAGTTTCTTTCTTTAGATACCTGAAGTTCTTGCCATACAGATGTTTCACTCTCTTGGTTAGAGAGGTATCTTATACTATTTATGGCTATCATGAAGAGTGTTGCTCCCTAATTTCTTTCTTGTCCCATTTATAGTTTGTATAATGGAAAGCTACTGATTTTTTTTTCTTTTTTAGTTAATTTTGTATCCAGCCACTTTGCTGAAAGTGTTTATCAGCTGTAGGAGCTCTCTGGTGGAATTTTTGGGGTCGCTTATGTATAGTATCATATCATCTGTGGATAGTGCCAACACATGCTGGTGAGGATGTGGAGCAAGAGGAACACTCTCCATCGCTGGTGGGAATGGAAACTTATACAACTGCTCTGGAAATCAATTTGGCAGTTTCTCAAAAAATTAGGAATAGTTCTCCCTTAAGACCCAGCTAATACTACTCCTGGGCATATACCCAAAAAAATACTCTACCATAGCACAAGGACACTTAATCAACTATGTTCACAGCAGCTTTACTCGTAATAGCCAGAAACTGGAAACAACCCAGATGCCCCTCAACCAAAGAATAGATAAAGAAAATGTGGTTCATTTATACAGCGGAATACTACTAAATTATTCAGGGCCAAGTCAGTTAATGCTAGAGTAACACGAACAAATTTTTTAAAAAATGACAGGCTGATTTAAGACACTGTAAAGAAAAAAAGAGAGCTGGGTTTTAGGCAACCACAGCACATACCCCATGACCTGGCCCCAGGCTGTCTCCGAGGTCACTGGAGCCTGAGGATGCTGTGAGAAGGATGGGGCATATGAAGCACATGGTTATAGAAGCACAGCAAGGAACTGCCTTGAATTACAGGTGCATCTTCCCCTGCTGACGGTTCAGGACTCCTCTGACCAATCCAATTTCTCCATGTGCTAATTGCTACACCAGAGTGTACCACAGTGAGAAACACAGGATGAGGCGCTGTGAGCACTCACATCCTTGGCTCACATACTCTGCAATGTTTCTCTGTTGGTTTGGTACCAACCTAAAGTAAAAGCCACCAAGTCGTCAGTGTGGGCCTCCACTCTGCAGTCTAGCCTAACTCTCACTAACACAAGTCACCTGACTTGTGCAGGGTCTTTCCCCAAGCACTGCCAACTGTCCCTGCTGAGCCACATCACCCTTAGCTTTGCACAGCTGGAAACACTGGACTTAAATTTATTGCTAAAAGCCGGGCGGTGGTGGCACACACCTTTAATCCCAGCACTTGGGAAGCAAAGGCAGGCAGATTTCTGAGTTCGAGGCCAGCCTGATCTACAGAGTGAGTTCCAGGACAGCCAGGGCTACACAGAGAAGCCCTGTCTCAAAAAACAAAACAAAACAAAACAAAACAAGTATTGCTAAAACAATCATTAAATAAGCATTATATTAATAGGACTGTTCCAATGCTCAGAAAAACCAAGATAGAACACTAGCTAAAATACCAATAGGTTACTATAGAAGAGTAGCAGACTGAGAATAAAAACAAGTGGTTGACTTGTTCTCATTAAAAGTTCTGCAGACTGGCTGTCATAGTTTTTGTGGTTATTAAATCATTGCTTACGACAGTAAGTTGAGTCTGGGAGGCTGCGCATCCAAGAACTTCACAAGTACTTTGTTGACCTGAAAGTCACTTTCCTCTCTAGAACACGTTTTCTCAGAACAAAAGTGTTTCATTGGACTATTAATTCTGAGGGCTCCAGAGGCAATTTCTACCTTAAAACTTCAATTTTGGAAACTGTCAATATTTTTTTCTAGGTACAAAAATGTTTAAGAAAGAAGCTGTGCATAGTTCTAAGAAAATAATTTTATCATCAAATCATTAGAGATCAACAAGTTGCTGGAAGGAGTCACAAAAGCTAAACTGCACACGTAACAATCAAAGTTAGAAAAGATGTGTTTGGAGAAAGGTATTATTTATAATATGAACAAAAAGAAGATAAAGCATTCTACTAAAGATGTTTAAGATAAAAATAACTGAAAATTATAAGATGTAATTCAATGAATGCTACACATTATTAAGTGGAGATAAGCCTGCTCATACACAGAGAAGTCTGCTGCTCAGAAAGCCCTCTAGGCTGGCCTCCAGTGCACTACAAGGCCAAGCACAGACAGAGGAGCATCTCACAGCACAGAGATGACAAAACAAGGCCAGGCTTGCTCTTGGTTTAAATTACTCCAAGAAGAAGTTTTCCTCTTTAATGTGGCACCACATTCTGAGACTCCTAACTGGTGAGTGTGCACATGCTAGTTAGTGAGCATGGCTGCTCCCCCTAGCAGGGCAGCTTTATCACCTCCTTTGTCTCAATTCCCTTCTACTGCTGTAATACAACACTGATCAAAGCCAAGCAGCAGAGAGGGTTTTGTTTGGATGACAACTCCCAGTCCTCAGGGAGCTGAGGCAGGGGCTCCAGGGTGCCGCCTGGAGGCAGAGCTGAGGCAGAGCTGAGGCAGGGGCTCCAGGGTGCCGCCTGGAGGCAGAACTGGGCTATGGAGAGAGCTTACTGGCTTGCTCCATGGCTCTGCTTGTTCAACCTCCCATGGGGGAGGGGACATCCACAGTGGGTAGGCCTTCCCACATCAATTATTAATAAAGAAAATATCCTACACACATGCCTACAGGCAATCTGATTAAGACATTTTCTCAATTGAGGTTCTCTAGATGTGTCAATCTGACAAAAGAAAACTATCCAGACATCCTTCCAAGATTCAGGGAAGAAAGATTCATCACAGAAAGGGGGCAAAAAACACATAGGAGGGAGACAGCAGGAGCACCATGGAGCACTGTTTTCTGTGGGAGGAGCACCACGGAGCACCATTTTCTGTGGGAGGAGCACTGTGGAGCACTGTTTTCTGTGGGAGGAGCACCGTTTTCTGGACATGACATGACCACTGCAGTCATAAAGCTACAGAGCTGTGTTTACATGCAGAGATAGAGTGTGTCAGCATTCTGTCAAGGCTGTGGGAAGGACTTCATGAAGCCCACTTCTCCCTAAGTGACTACAGGCTATGAATGTTTGCTGAAGGAGCAAACATTAATAGGTATAGCCGCAAGCCATCCTCTGGTAAAGAACTCACCTCTGCCCATGCAAGTAACTCTGACCAAACTCAATGTGTCACAAAAAAGAAAGTAAAGGGGCTACTTAGGAAGAAAGTGCTCAGTGGGAAAAGAGAAATAAAAGATGACACAGGGTTGAACAGGATCAAAATACATTTTGTGTGTGTGTGTGTGTGTGTGTGTGTGTGTGTGTGTGTGTGTGTACAGACAGAGAACAGGAGAGGAAGGGAAAGAGAAAGCTGCCCACTATTCAGGCCAACATCCAAAAAAAATATCTGAATAATTATGCTTCCCTTAGAAAACAAGTAAATGTAGAAGGGCTGGGAATGTACCTCAGAGATGAAGCATTTGCCTAGGAGCCATGGGTACACCTCACTACCACACACAGAGAGGTCACGTGACTAGGAGCCATGGGTATACCCCACTACCACACACAGAGAGGTCATGTGATTAGGAGCCATGGGTACACCCCACTACCACACAGAAAGGTCATGTGATTAGGAGCCATGGGTACACCCCACTACCACACACAGAGAGGTCATGTGACTAGGAGCCATGGGTACATCCCACTACCACACACAGAAAGGTCATGTGACTAGAAGCCCTGGGTACAGCCCACTACCACACACAGAGAGGTCATGTGACTAGGAGCCATGGGTACATCCCACTACCACACACAGAA
>NW_022196898.1:100103319-100115082 GCF_008632895.1 Mastomys coucha | reverse complement strand
CCCACTACCACACACAGAAAGGTCATGTGATTAGGAGCCATGGGTACATCCCCACTACCACACACAGAAAGGTCATGTGATTAGGAGCCAGGGGTACATCCCACTACCACACACAGAAAGGTCATGTGAAAGTGAAGATCCATGAATAGATGACTCTAAAGAACATGAGCATGAAAATCCTGTTACCAGCCAGGACAGTGATAGTGACGAACACACTAGTATTGGGGAAGGAACAAGCATCCACAGACCTCTCAATCCAGCTACACAACAGGACAGAATGTTCCCTCGTGCCCAGAAAATGCCCTTGAAGGCCTTCTGAGGCTTGCAAATTGATCTTTTTTGTTTTCTAAACACCACAGCACCACCACAGCACAAAGATAGTGGCTAAAATATCCCTGTTACCTAGATCACTATTCTTCTTAAAGCACATTTCATTTCCTAACCACATTAAATGCCCACCTCACACACACACACACACACACACACACACACACACACACACACATACACAAGGATCTTATACACTGCTCCACCAGGAATATCACATAAAGTGTGAGACACATCAGCTGCTAAAGTGAAAAGGACAGATTGTTCAGAATGTGTAAGGCTCTATATTCAAATACCATTATTTACATGTTTAAGGACTACATGAGAAAAAACTGTTAGAAAGTGACAGGAGACAAGAGAAAGAACATTCAAAGACATTAGCTAAAATTATCTTGATTGTAACTATGGCAGCATATCAGAAATTGTTTACAAAGCATATTTTCTATAGTCCCACTACTTCTGTCCATTACAAATTATAAAGATGATTTTCTGTACAATAAAACAAAAGTATAAACTAGTCATGGAATGAAAATTTAATGCTATTAACATATTGACTTTAATTTTTTACAAACTAATAGAATGGCTTTAACATATCAGTCAATTAACAGAAATCAGGGTGACCTTCCTACACAAAGCATTCTACACAATGAAAACAGCAAGACGCTTGAGTCTGAAGTGAACCTGAGACACTCAAAGTGTCTAGGCAGGATAAACGGTCAAAATTAGACATGAATGACCAAATGTTAGGCCAGAGAAACCAAAACAAGCTAACAAATTGAACACAGTGAGTCAAAATTAACAAAACACCAGTTACAGCTAGAAATGCTTGGGTCTATCAGACAGACAGATTCACCACAGTGCTCGTGGGCGTTGAGATGACGCACGTGGTATCAGAGGAAGCTCAGTCTAACAGCTGCGTGTAGGATGAGCCGGGAAGGGAGGAGATGGTTCAGACTGCAGAACACACAATGAAGTACCCTGCAGATGGGACCCAGCTCTGCACAGGAAATCTGTTGATGCCTGCCTCAGACACTCATGCTAGCACACCTGTGTTTCGTCTGTCTATCACTCCAGGTCAAGTGCAGACGTTTCCTCTGGAATTATGTGAATGTGTCAGATTTTGGGAGACTTAGGGTTTGAGGGTTAGAGAGCAACAGATACTGCATGCACAGAGCCTGATGAGACACTGCAGCAGAAGGCTTAGGCATGAGGGAGAACCAAACTGAACAGCAACTGGACAGCAGCCACCCACGTACTAAGTAAGAGAAAGTGGAAATCCAAGGGCCACCCATCCTTAGGGTTACTTCATACTGTTTCCATGACCACCTAGCCACTGCCTTCAATATGGAAATACACCTTTTAGGATCTAATTAGGTATTTAAATCACATGCATAATTATACCAATCTCTAAAAAGTCTTGTAAGATAAAGTAAGATAATGTGTATTTAGAGAAACCTCTAACTGTAAATGCTATAAAGGAACATTGCCCATACTAAACTAACAGCGAAACCATCTCTTTTTTTGTTGATTTCTCTGTTAAAAAAATAAGCAGTATAAAATCGAATTGTCTGAATCTCCCAATTCATGTCTAGAACAAAGGCTATATAAAGAGAGCTACAAACAAGCATCTGAAACAGAATAACCTCAAAAGAAATCCTTCAGGAACTCAAGGACAAGCTTAATAAAGTCGGCATACAGAAGAGCACATGCTGTCACGTCCTTGCGCTTCTCAGCAACCCTCCAAGTCTCAAGCCAGAGCGATGTGTCCTAATGACTCCATTCTGCTTCCAAAATAAAATTACTGTGAAGCCTCTGGATGGACAGAGGCAAAGTTATAACCAAAGTGCTGCCTGAGAAAGCCCACTGACAGCGGGAGAGAAGCCCACTGCAGACCCGACAGGACCACTGAGAGCGGGAGAGAAGCCCACTGCAGACCCGACAGGCAGGCCACCCTCCTTCTCAGACTCAGGTGATACACTAAAAGCAGTGAGAGCATGCGCTTGCTCTGATTCCTAGGTGACATGGAGTACGGCTACTGAGCTGTGCGTCTGTACTTTCCTCAGACTAAGATCATGTTACGTAGAACGCAGTGCCTGTGGCCCCCAAGCCATGCACTGAGTCCTCTGCCTCTGCAGCACCTTATTCTATCTTTGCTTTTTTACTTGAATCCTACAATGGTCCCATTACATTAGCACTATGTTACAGGTGCTGAGTCTTTGAAGTTACAACCAACATCAGCACAAAAGCCAGCTTTCAAACTCTTGTCTCACTAGCTGGCTCGTGGAACACGCCCCTCCCTTGAGGGAACTCGGTGAATCAACCCTGAACTGAGACAACTGTGTCTTCTGTGGGCTACAAGTAGGAAACGTCCCACTTGAGAGATACTCTGCAGAGGCAGAGCCCATCTTCCTACTCAGAAAACACAATGCCATTCACTCATCCTTCCAGTCACCCTGCAGCACCACCACAGTCAGCAAACCTAGGTTCTCCCAGCATGACATTCCAACAGGTACCAGAAGAAGCAGTAAGAGGCTGGGGGTGCCAGGGCTGCCTCTGCGCAGGCAGCGGAGGCAGGAGCAACATGAAGTAGCTTTGGACATTGCAGCCACTGTGCAGCACAGAGCCCAGCTTCAGCTATCTGCAGCATGGCATCTGTCACCAGGCTGGGTTCGTGTCAGGATTTTTAGTTTCCCATTATACTATCTGCTTCTCCTGTCCCTGCTTAGCGAAGGCTACAGCTCTCCCCAGAATCTGATGAATACATAAATCAACATGTTTTGAATCAATCCTTTTTCTGCTTAAAATAGTAACCTATTTTAAAAAAAAACTCCAAGGAAAGTGCCTAATAAACATGAAATAAGCAGAGTTTACCAAATCTCTTACCTTGGTGCTCATTGCTCTCATGTGCACTATGCACTGTGGTCCTACGTTAACATCTGCACCATACACGAGGTATGTCCAACAAAAACACAAACTGAGAATCAGGGCTCGTTCAAAATCAACTCAGCTGAGAGCTGTCTTCATGGGAGTTTAAGTTAAACTTAGTTGAGATGGCTTACCTGTCCGGAATACCTAGCCTCTTGACACTTCTGTAAACGGAAAGAGTATTTGCAACATGTCGGTAATTAAACCAGAATCGTGATGTGCACACCTGGAGTTAAAACAAAAACATGGTTTATGAGTCAAAGCACGGATTTCAGAATTACTGCACTTGAAGTCTCTATGAAAATGCCTGAAGAAAGCATTTCAGATTTAGGAACATCAAAGAACATAAAACAACTTTCAATAAAACCAATCTCCCTAAAGAAAGGCTCTTACAACTGGTATTAAATAAGATTACCCAGCTGAAGAGAAAGCTACACAGAATTTAACCAAATACCGACCCAACACAGCTCATCTCCATTTCTGTGCATCTGTAGTGTCTCTATTTCTAAAAGATTCAATTCTTTAGATCAGAGAAAACATCAGAAATCTCACAGACTAGCGTTCCTGTGGTGTGTATGTGGTATGTAATGTCTGTTTCTTAATTTAATTGCTTCATCCATTGTGAGAAGTAAGACAGACACCAAAATACAACTACAAAATGGGTTCCTGTACATACACACACACACACACACACAGAGAGAGAGAGAGAAAGAGAGAGAGAGAGAGAGAGAGAGAGAGAGAGAGAAAGAGCTACGTTACAAAGTTACAGAATTAAAGACTACAAGAAGTCAACCAAATTTTTCACTTAAAATAAAGATCGCTAAAAATATCAAGGGCCCTAAAGAGGGGCTGGAGATGAGTCCGCTGTTAAGACAACTTACTGCTCTTGCAGAGCCAAGTTCAGTTCCCAGGACCAGGAAAGGTAAAGTTCACAATCTAACTCTAGACTCTGGAGACCCATCACCCTCTTCTGGCCTCCTTGGGTACTGTCCTCACACCCACAAACCCACACTCAGATACACATATATACAACACTGAAAAGAAAAACCTCTTTTACTAGGGAAATCTAAGTTTAACACAAAGAAAACTATTTTTTTTTTTTTTTTTGAAATCTACCTCCAATGAGGCATACAGAGAGACTGGCTGCAGACACACCTGCCTGCCATAGGCCTGAGGCCAGAGCACAAGTGACAAATCTGAGGGAGAAGCATAACTGTGTGGTTTCCTTAATAAAGTGAATTATCATCCAAGAATGCAACGGGACAGACTAAAATTTCTAACCGTATTAAAACAAGTAAGCCAAGTTATGTGTGGAAATGGACATATTTACAGACATTTACATACAAGAACTCCTGTCTCTTCTGACAGAGCATTGGCCAAAAGGAAAAAAAAAAAACTGAAGAAGAAATGAAAACAAAGTAAGATGGCTACAAGTCACTGCCAAAGCCTGCAGGTCCCCTAACTGGAAGTCTGAAGATGTCTAAAACAATTTAGAAGAAACGATGAAGGCCAGGATTCCTATTGAACTGTGTGTGAAGTAAAGGCCTGTGGCAGCTTATTTAGTAAGCATAAGAAACTGCCCTCACTCTCAACTACAAATTATTAGCCAGAAACCTAACAAGAAGTAGACAGAGTACTGAGAGAAGAGAAGAGGAGATGCCAGGAAACATCAACTTAATATAAATTAGCAAATATCCAGCAAATGGAGTGCATGACGACATACACTCATGTGGGATGTTAAACCTAAGCCATTTGTTTTCACAAGAGGAAGCGGGGTTCAACCGTGGCCTCCACAGGGTTTCTCTGTGTAGCTCTGGCTGTCCTGGAACTCACTCTGTAGACCAGGCTGGCCTCGAACTCAGAAATCCGCCTGCCTCTGCCTCCCAAGTGCTGGGATTAAAAGCGTGCGCCACCACCGCCCAGCAGCCTTTGTCTTTATGTGCGCCCAATCGCAGATGTCTCGTAACAGTCTACAGCCTTTGTGTTTATGTGCGCCAATCGCAGATGGCTCCTAACAGTCTACAGCCTTTGTCTTTATGTGCGCCAATCGCAGATGTCTCATAACAGTCTACAGCCTTTGTCTTTATGTGCGCCAATCGCAGATGGCTCCTAACAGTCTACAGCCTTTGTCTTTACGTGCGCCAATCGCAGATGTCTCGTAACAGTCTACAGCCTTTGTCTTTATGTGCTCCAATCGCAGATGTCTCCTAACAGTCTACAGCCTTTGTCTTTATGTGCTCCAATCGCAGATGTCTCCTAACAGTCTACAGCCTTTGTCTTTACGTGCGCCAATCGCAGATGTCTCCTAACAGTCTACAGCCTTTGTCTTTATGTGCGCCAATCGCAGATGTCTCCTAACAGTCTACAGCCTTTGTCTTTTACTGAAGCACACTCAGTCTTTCTCCTAAAGACACCATTACATGAAACTCTGCTAGTAAAAATGATCAACATACAGGAAAACTGAACTTACATGTATTCTATTTGGAGAATGACAAGCACAAACTCATGATCCAGATTATATTAAAGATATAAAGTCACACCAGGCAGGGAAATGGAAGGTAGAGAAAAAACTAGGCCAGTAAGCAAACCATGCTCAGAAATGAAATAATGGGAAGTCAAACACTAATTTCTTGTGCAGCAGTCAAACAGGAAAAAGCTAATGAATTAAGAGTTGAGTTCAGAACAAGAAGTGCAGCCTTCCCAGGGGACAGTGTGCACCACAACTCTAAGACCTGGAATTACCGTCCTGAGGAAAAAAGTCAAGTTCACAAACTCGCACACTGTAATCCAGCAGCCAGCTGATTTTGCTGTATTGGCCACACCTGTCAGCCTAGGAGCTGGAGGTGGAGGCAAGGACCCGAGCAGTTCAAGGCCAGCCTCAGCTACATAGGGAGTCTGAAACCAGCCTGGGCTACATAGGACCTCTGTTCAAAGACAGACAAAGTGGAATGGGAGAGGAAGAGGGAGGTCAGAAGGGAGAGGAGATAGAGGGAGGGGGAGGGTATTCTTTTTCTATCAAAATTTTTATTTTAAGGGATAAATTTTATTTTTAAAATTTTAATTCACATTTCACAAAACTTTTTAGATACCTATCTAATGTGAGCACCAAGATATATGTTTAAAGAGCATACTTACCAAAACAGCCCAGTTATTTGTATGTCCACTTCTAAAGAACTGTTCTGCTTGGTCCTATGGGTCAGACACAGATAAAGGCAAAATCATTCACACATTCACACATTTTATGAAAACATACAATTTCCCAGAATCAAAGGGGGTAAACAATATTTTGGACTCATGGACCTTTTTATTTGAATTTTTAGATTTAATCATGTGTATGCATGCTTTGCCTGTATGTATGTATGTGCACCAAGGGCACGCCTAGTGTCCACATTGCAGAAGGCACTGGCCCCTCTGGAACTGGTGTACTAGACAGCTGGGAACCAAGCCTGTGTCCTCTGGGAAAGCTTCCCGGCTCTTAACCCCTGAGCATCTCCAGCCCTTCGTGGGCTTTTCTATGATAGCAGTCAAGTCCACTTAGGAAGATACTGAACTTGCCCTTATGGACAGAATAATCAAACATAACTTAGAACTACTTTAGGCTCAGCAGCTAAAGGTGATTGCTGCCAAGTCTGGGGGCCTGGGTTCAAATCCTATGGTAGAGAAAACTGACTCCTATATGTTGTCCCCTGATACCCACAAGCATCCCCATGGTACATACAATCAATTAATTAGTGTTAATTAACTAATGTCAATTAACATAACTTCTAAAAGATACTATTTCAGTGCAAAAAGCCCTACCTAATTTAAGACACTATCTGAGAAAAAAGCCCTAACCTAGAAATCTGGAGGTCAAGCTGCAGTCTTGCTTGAGACACTCGTTAAACAAAGTTAAACTTGAACTAGCATGCTTGGCTCCTGGGCTGAAGGCCTAAGTTAATGGCAGAGTATCTGCCTACCAAGCATGGGCCCCAGGACTGCATCTCTAGCACAGAGGAGGGAGGGAGGGAGGGAGGGAGGGAGGGAACCCACTTCCCCCCTTCCACACCCTCTGAGCACCGCTCTGCCAACCCCACGCCACAGTGTCATTACAGAACCACAGAGAGATGCTGTTGCACGCATGTCCTTGCTTTAAAACTAGGAAGCATTGGGGGCTGGAGAGATGGCTCAGCAGTTAAGAGCACTGTCTGCTCTTCTGAAGGTCCTGAGTTCAAATCCCAGCAACCACATTGGTGGCTCACAACCATCTGTAATGAGATCTGACTCCCTTTTCTGGAGTGTCTGAAGACAGCTACAGTGGACTTACATATAACAATAAATTAATCTTTAAAAAAAAACAAACTAGGAAGCATTAAACAAGTGCAAGTGAGTTACTGAAGTCACATTTTAGTCTTTCTGTATGGAATTTATCTGTTTTAAAAACCTAGGTTATCATCTAAAACGCACCACACACACCATCTCCCTCACCATGGCTTATGCTCGTTACTGTGCTCCTCCTCTTCTTGGGTACCAGTAGTTTACTGCATACATTACAATCCCCCCTTCCCACAGGCTCTAAGCTCTGACAGGGGCCTTTCATCAGGTAGATGTACTTACGCAGTCCAAATTTAGCACACATTTGATTAAATGCTTTATGCCAAGAACTTTTCAACCTTTAATTCAACTCTGAGTCTAACAGTATCCTGAAGACAGCTTTGATCCCAAGTGTGAGGTCACACTATCTCCCTCCTTCCTCAACCAACAAAACAGCCCCTCGTGCTCTGACATCATCCTCAAGCTCGTCATGTGACAAACACTGCTGCTGATTCTCTAAGATCTCTGTAACTATGATCACTCTACAATATTAGTCACAACACCAAACACCAGCTATCAAATAATGAAAATATTTGAATATTAAAACATACTGAAGCATGTATAAGAACCGCTGAGTTTTGGTTTCAAGTTTTCAGTTTCTCTAGCTATTCTTGCAGGAGATAGCTCCTGAAAGGCTGTTTGTTTTTATACACTTTATCTCAGACACATACAATTTTTTCTTATGTGCTCCTAATTTTCCACTCAGTCTTTACACTGTAAATGATTTATGTCTGGATTACATATATGTCAGACTTATACATATACAAATTCATAGCTTTCCTGTTAAAATGCCATTCACTATCCATACTTTTTACATGCTGAATATGTGTATTTGAATGCACAAAGATATTTCAGAATATCCTCTAGCTTAGTACCATGCACCGCTCCATACCATCGCAATGTGTGTGACTGACATTTGCTATTTCTACACATTAAAAACTTCAGCATAAACATCATCTTCCCAACTAGCAAACACAATTTTCATGACACACTGTGCTGCTGTGACGAAACACTGACCGAAAGCAACTTGGGCAGGAGAGGGCTTATCTGGCTTGTTTATCACAAAGGAAAGTAAGGACCAGAAGTCGGGCAGAAAACCGGAGGCAGGAACTGAAGCAAAGGCCATTGGGATGCTGATTATTAGCTTGCCACCTGCCCAGAGATGGAGGGTAGGTACTGCCCACAAAGGGCTGGGTCTTCCTCATCAATCGTTAATCAGGAAAATGTCTCCAAAGGCTTGCCTACAGGGCAATCATATAGTTTTCTCAACTGAGGTTCTCTCTTTCCAAAGGACTCTAGCATGTGTCAAACTGACCAAAGGGGGAAAAAAATCAAACAGCAGACACACTAAAATAAAGGCAGATGCGCACAGCTCCAAACGCAGCTCTGCTTCCAAAGAGCACATTACCAGAGCAGTCTGAATTCAAGCTTGGATCTACCACTCACTGACTTGGGCATGCCTTAGAGAATCTCGGCTTACCTCCGCCCACCCCCACCCTGCACCATCCATCTATAGAGCTGGTAGCAGACTCCCAATGTAGGTACGAACAGAGACTGCAACAAAGTGATTGCCTAATAAATGGCCATTTCTGCTATCTGGCTAGCAGGAAACTTTCAGAGACAAAAAGTTCCACTCAAGTGTAATACACCCACCACTACAACCACCCCACCCCCACCCCCCAAAAACTTCCTTAACAGATGCCCAGACACTGAGGAAAGCAACAAGTAGGGCGCTACTGTCGATAACCCACTGGTTTAGGGATAGGAAGGCCTGAGCTAAAGTTGAGATATACATGACACTGGGGCAAGTCAGTTTGCACTTTAGGCTTGAATTTCTCCAAAAGAAAATGAGGCTTGACCTACATAATCTCTACTTTCCAGGCTCAAAATTGTCATGCCATTGAAACTTTACTGAAAACGCTAAGGTGGGCAATGTAAACTTACTCACTTAACACTTAGCTAACTGAGCACCTTGTACATGCCAGGCACCACGGAATATATAGTGATAGGAAAGTCACCAAAACACATGCAATTTTCTCTCAAGAACATGAGCGTTTAATACAGGCAGACACGTAAATGCACTGCAGTAGTATGTGCATTTAGCAATTCACTATATGCATAGACATCTATTCTGGTGGGTATGACATCCTGTCACGGTGTTTGCCTTCATTAGCCATTACTGTCCTTAGCAAAGAATGCCCCCACACTTCTAGAAAGACACCAAATGTGGTTTGTAACAGGGGAATACGACTTTGTCAGGAAAGGTTTCTCTACATAAGTAACATTTTGGGAAAAAATCCGAAAGATGAAAAAAATATAAGAGACAACTGCAGACAAAGAAAATTTGGGCCAATGGCAGAAGGGGTCCCAGTGGTTTGAGGAACATTTAAAGAGGGAGCAAGAGATTTCAAGAAGGGGGCCTGAGTGTCACGATCGGGTCAGCATTTGAAAAGTTACTCCGAGCTGAGCTTAAAGGACAGACTAAGAACCAGAACTACTCCAGGCATAGTCAGGAAACTACTCAGTCTAGGTGAGAGATGAAACGTTGGCACAGTGTCTTTAAAATGTCTGCTAACGCCCCAGGTTCCTGAGCAAGCAGGGCAAACAGGTCTAAAAATAATGCTAGAACTCCAAATCGCTTCGCTGGAGGGATTGCTGGGAAACGCATCCGAAAGCCAGACGTCCGACAGCCTCAAGGAGAGGTAGGTCGGGGCCGAGGGGCAGAACCCCAAAGCCAGGACAGTTCTTACGCATGCCCTGCCTGCCTGCCGCCAGAGCCGAGTACGGGGTCCTGCTCCGTCACCGATGGCCTCGCACTCCTAACAGGACAATTTGAAAGGCTGGATCAGGTCACCCTCCTCAGGGCGGACGCTCCACAACACAGCCCGGCGAGGGAAGGTGCTGCAGGCGGCTTCCCTCCGCAGCCGTGCGTCCCACATCTCAGGCGCTCACGGCCACTCGGTCCTCCCGGGGATCAGTCCTCAACAGACACCGACACCTACCTCGACGTGACTAACGGCGGAGCTGCCGAGAGACAAGAGCGCCAAGGCGGCCAGGGTAGCCACAGGCAGAGTGAGGGAGCAGGGCGCCGCCATGTCTGCCGGCTTCTCACGCCCCGGATGGCGAGGGGGCGGGGCGAGGGCCGTAAAGCAGCGCGCTGCCGCTGCCGCTGCCGCTGCCGCTGTCGTGCACGGGTCTGGTTGCTAAGTTCGGTTTTCTCTCGGTGGGGGCGGACCTGAGTTGTTTTAGTTTTAGTTTTAGTTGTTTGTTGTTTTATTTTGTTGTTTTGTTTTGTTCGCCACCGCATACACCTTTCTCCGTTCCGGTTCCGAAATGGCTGGAGCAACCTAACTGGAGAATATTTACCCAGCTGTGTTTCTAGATTTGTTTTGTAAAATAGACACAGTATTTAAGGAGAAAGCTTTTAAAAGATAAATTGGGATCCACAAAAATTTACTGTTTCCTTTTTGTGTGGTGCTGTCAGTTCGCTGACTATGTGGACCAAGCTTCCTAATAAAGGAGGATATCATGGAAATGTGATCACTGGGGTTTGTTGACAGCCAACCTACAGGGGAAAAAAAAATGGATTCAGTGAGGGATGCTGTTTCAAGAGATCAAGACAGAAAGAGATAGATGTCACCCAGCACCTGCCTCTGGCTTTCGTAAGTGGAACACACACACACACACACACACACACACACACAGAGACACCATACAGATGGGAAGAAATAATACAATATTTCTGGTCATTGTTTTCTATTTTTAAAAAATACGTGTTTGTTGTAACACTATTACTCTTCCATTTTAATTATTCTTTGAATACTTTTTGAAAAAAAAATTTTTTTTTTTTTTTGGAGACAAGTCTCATTATGAAGCCCTACCTGTCCTAAAGCTACCTTGAACTCAAAGAACTGCCTCTGTCTCCCACATGCTGACCTTAAAATAGGCATGAGCTACCATGGCCATTTTTGCTTGAAAGTGTTTTGGGTCCTTTTTGTTTAACAAAAAAACCCCCAAAAAACACAAAAAACCTTTAGTTTATTTAATGTGTATGGATATTTTCCCTACATATATGCCTAAACACAATGTGTGTGCATTACCTGCAGAGGTCAGAGTGGACATCAGATCCTCTGGAACCAGAGAAGGTTGTAAGCCACCACG
>NW_022196898.1:100057655-100103014 GCF_008632895.1 Mastomys coucha | reverse complement strand
AACTCACTCTGTAGACCAGGCTGGCCTCAAACTCAGAAATCCGTCTGCCTCTGCCTCCCAAGTGTTGGGATTAAAGGTGTGCGTCACCACCACCTGGCTTCTTTTCTTGTATTTAATATTTTGTTTACATTTCAAATGTTATCCCCCTTTCCAAGTTTCCCCTCTGGAAACCCCCTAGCCCATCCCCCACTCCACCCCTGTTTCTATGATAACAGACTGACTCATGGAATTCCCCTACACTAGGTCATCTGGACTTCACAGGACCAAGGGCCTCTCCTCTCATTGATGCCTGGCAAGGCCATCCTTTGCTATGTATGCAGCTAGAGCCATTAGTCCCTCCATGTGTACTCTTTGGTTGGTGGTTTAGTCCCTGGGAGCTCTGGGGGTTCTGATTAGTTGATATTGTTGTTCTTCCCATGGGGTTGCAAACCCCTTCAGCTCCTTCAGTCCTTTCTCTAACTCTTCCATTAGGGACCCTGTGATCACTCCAATGATTGGCTTGGAACATCTGCCTCTATATTGGTCAGGGTCTGTCAGAGCCTCTCAGGAGACAGCTATATCAGGCTCCTGTCAGCAAGAACTTCTTAGCATTCACAATAGTGCCTAGGTTTGGTAACTGTATATGGGATGGATCACCAGGTGGGACAGTCACTGGATAGCCTTTCCTTCAGTTTCTGTTCCAAACTTTGTCTCTGTATTTCCTCCCATGCATATTTTGATCCCCCTTCTCAGAAGGATCCACACTGTGGTCTTCCTTCTTCTTGAGTTTCATGTGGTCTATGAATTGCATCTTGGGTATTCTGAACTTCTGGACTAATATCCACTTATCAGGGAATGCATACTATGCGTGTTCTTTTGTGATTGGCTTACCTCACTCAAGATGGTATTTTCTAGTTCCATCCATTTGCCTAAGAACTTCATGAATTCATCATTTTTAATAGCTGAGTAGTACTCCATTGTGTAAATGTACCACATTTTCTGTATCCATTCCTCTGTTGAAGAACATCTGGATTCTTTCCAGCTTCTGGTTATAAATAAGGCTGCTACAAACATATTGGAGCATATGTCCTTGCTATATTTTGGGGCATCTTTTGGGTATATGCTCAGGAGTGGTATAGCTGGGTCCTCAGGTAATACTATGTCCAAATTTGTGAGGAACCGCCAGACTGATTTCCAGAGTGCACCAGCTTGCAGTCACACCAACAATGAAGGAGTGTTCCTCTTTCTCCACAACCTCTCCAGCATCTGCTGTCACCTGAGTTTTTTATCCTAGCAATTCTGACTGGTGTGGAGTGGAATCTCAGGGTTGTTTTGATTTGCATTTCCCTGATCACTAAGGATATTGAACATTTCTTTAGGTACTTCTCAGCCATTCAGTATTCCTCAGTTGAGAATTCTTTGTTTAGCTCTATTCCCCACTTTTTAATGGGGTTATTGTTTCTCTGGAGTTTAACTTCTTGAGTTCTTTGTATATATTGGATATTAGCCCTCTGTCGGATATAGGGTTGGTAAATATCTTTTCTCAATTGCCATTTTGTCCTATTGACAGTGTCCTTTGCCTTATAGAAGCTTTGCAATATTATGAGGTACCATTTGTCAATTCTTGATCTTACAGCATAAGCTATTGGTGTTTTACTCAGGAAATTTTCTCCTATGCCTATATGTTTGAGTCTCTTCCGCACTTTCTTTTCTGTTAATTTCACTGTATCTGTTTTATGTGGAGGTCCTTGATCCCTTTGGACTTGAGCTTTGTACAAGGAGATAAGAATGGGTCAATTTTCATTCTTCTACATGCTGACTGCCAGTTAAACCAGCACCATTTGTTGAAAATGCTGTCTTTTTTCCACTGGATGATTTTATCTCCTTGGTCAAGGATCAAGTGACCATAGGTGTTTGGGTTCATGTCTGGGTCTTCAATTCTGTTCCATTAATCTACCTGCCTGTCTCTGTATTAATACTGTGCAGTTTTAATCACTATTGCTCTGTAGTACAGCTTGAGGTCAGGGATGGTGATTCCACCAGAAGTTCTTTTATTGTTGAGAATAGTTTTCAATATCCTAGGTTTTTTGTTGTTCTAAAGGAATTTGCAAATTGCTCTTTCTAACTCTATGAAGAATTGAGTTGGAATTTTGATGGGGATTGCATTTAATCTGTAGATCGCTTTCAGCAAGATGGCCATTTTTACTATATTAATCCTGCCAATCCATGAGCATGGGAGATCTTTCCATGTTCTGAGACCTTCTTTGATTTCTTTCTTCAGAAACTTGAAGTTCTTGTCATACAGATCTTTCACTTGCTTGGTTAGAGTTACCCCAAGGTATTTTATATTACTTGTGACTATTGTAAAGGGTGTCATTCCCCTTATTTCTTTCTCAACCTGTTTATCATTTGAGTAGAGGAAGGCTACTGATTTGTTTGAGTTCATTTTATATCCAGCTACTTTGCTGAAGTTGTTTATCAGCTGTAGGAGTTCTCTGGTGGAATTTTTGGGGTCACTTAAGTATACTATCATATCATCTGCAAATAGTGATAGTTTGACTTCTTCCTTTCCAGTTTGTATCCCTTTGATCTCCTTTTGTTGTCTAATTGATCTAGCTAGGACTTTAAGTACTATATTGAATAGAAAGGGAGAGAGTGGGCAGCCTTGTCTAGTCCCCGATTTTAGAGGGATTGCTTCAAGTTTCTCTCCATTTATTTCGATGTTGGCTATTGGTTTGCTGTATATTGCTTTTACTATGTTTAGGTATGGGCCTTGAATTCCTGATCCTTCCAAAACTTTTACCATGAAGAGGTGTTGAATTTTGTCAAATGCTTTCTCAGCATCTAATGAGATGATCATATGTTTTTTCTTTGAGTTTGTTTATATAGTGGATTTTGTTGATGGATTTCCGTATATTGAGCCATCCCTGCATCCCTGGGATAATGCCTACTTGATCATGATGACTGATCATTTTGATGTGTTCTTAGATTTGGTTTGCAAGAATTTTATTGAGTATTTTTGCATCAATATTCATAAGGGAAATTGGTCTGAAGTTTTCTTTCTTTGTTAGGTCTTTGTGTGGTTTAGGTATAAGAGTAATTGTGGTCTCATAGAAGGAATTGGGAAGTGTTCCTTCTGTTTCTATTTTGTGGAATAGTTTTGAGGAGTATTGGTATTAGATCTTCTTTGAAAGTCTGATAAAAAACTCTGTGTTAAACCCATCTGGTCCTGGCCTGTTGTTGTTGTTACTGTTGTTGTTTGGTGACTTTTAATGACTGCTTCTATTTCTTTAGGGGTTATGGGACTGTTCAGATCATTGATCTGATCTTGATTTAACTTTGGTACCTGGTATCTGTCTAGAAAATTGTCCATTTCATCCAGATTTTCAAGTTTTGTTGAGTATAGGCTTTTGAACTAGGATCTGATGATTTTTTGAATCTCCTCAGTTTCTGTTGTTGTGCCTCCCTTTTCATTTCTGATTTTGTTAATTTGGATACTGTCTCTGCCCTTTGTTTAGTCTGGCTAAGAGTTTGTCTATCTTGTTGATTTTCTCAAAGAACCACCTCCTGGTTTTGTTGATAGTTCTTTTTGTTTCTACTTGGTTGATTCATCTCTGAGTTTGATTATTTCCTGCTGTCTACTCCTCTTAGGTGTAGTTGCTTCTTTTTGTTCTAGATCTTTCAGGTGTGCTGTTAAGCTGCTAGTGTATGCTCTCTCCAGTTTCTTTTTGGAGGCACTCAGAGCTATGAGTTTTCCTCTTCGCACTGCTTTCATTGTGTCCCATAAGTTTGGGTATGTTGTGGCTTCATTTTCATTAAACTCTAGAAAGTCTTTAATTTCTTTCTTTATTTCTTCCTTGACCAAATTATCATTGAGTAGAGTGTTGTTCAGCTTCCATGTGTATGGGGGCTTTCTGTTGTTTTGTTGTTATTGAAGACCAGCCTTAGTCTGTGGTGATCTGATAGGATGCATGGGATCTTTTCAATTTTCTTGTATCTGTTGAGGCCTGTTTCGTGACCTATGATATGGTCAGTTTTGGAAAAGGCACCATCAGGTGCTGACACGAAGGTATATTCTTTTGTTATAGGATAATATTCTATAGATATCTGTTAAATTCATTTGGTTCATAATTTCTGTTAGTTTCACTGTGTCTTTATTTAGTTTCTGTTTCCATGATCTGTCCATTGCTTAGAATGGGGTGTGGAAGTCTCCCACTATTATTGTGTGCAGTCCAATGTGTGCTTTGAGCTTTAGTAAAGTTTCTTTTATGAATGTGGGTGCCCCTGCATTTGGAGCATAGATGTTTAGAATTGAGCGTTCATCTTGGTAGATTTTTCCTTTGACGAGTATGAAGTGTCCTTCCTTATCTTTTTCATAACTTTTGGTTGAAAGTTGAATTTATTCTATATTAGAATGGCTACTCCAGCTTATTTCTTGGGAACATTTACTTGGAAATTTTTTTCCAGCCTTTTGCTCTGAAGTAGTGTCTGACTTTAACACTGAGGTGTATTTCCTTTTTGCAGCAAAATGTTGGGTCCTGCTTACATATTCAGTCAGATAGTCTATGTTTTTTTATTGGGAAATTGAGTCCATTGATGTTAAGAGATATTAAGGAAAAGTGATTGTTGCTTCCTGTTATTTTTGTTATTAGAGGTGGAATTCTGTTCATGTGGCTATCTTTTTTAGGGTTTGTTGAAAGAAGGTTACTTTCTTGCTTTTTCTATCCTTTGTAGGGCTGTATTTATGGAAAGATATTATGTAAATTTGCTTTTGTCATGGAATAGCTTGGTTTCTCCATCTATGGTAATTAAGAGTTTTTCTGGGTATAGTACCCTGGGCTGGCATTTGTATTCTTTTAGGGTTTGTATGATATCTGCCTGGGATCTTCTGGGCTTTTAGAGTCTCTGGTGAGAAGTCTGGTGTAATTCTGATAGCCTTGCCTTTATATGTTACTTGACCTTTTTCCCTTACTGCTTTTAATATTCTTTCTTTGTCTTGTGCATTTAGTATTTTGATCATTATGTGACAGGAGGAATTTCTTTTCTGGTCCAAACTATTTGGAGTTCTGTAGGCTTCTTGTATATTCATGGGTATATCTTTCTTTAGGTTAGGGAAGTTGTCTTCAGTAATTTTGTTGAAGATATTTACTGGCCCTTTAAGTTGGGAATCTTTGCTTTCTTCTATACCTATTATCCTTAGGTTTGGTCTTCTCATGGTGTCCTGGATTTCCTGTATGTTTTGGGTTAGGACCTTTTTGTATTTTGCATTGTCTTTGACTGTTATGTCAATGTTTTGTATGATATCTTCTGCACCTGAAATTCTCACTTCTATCTCTTGTATTCTGTTAGTGATGTTTGCATCTATGACTCCTGATCTCTTTCCTAGGTTTTCTATCTCCACTGTTGTCTCCCTTTGTGATTTCTTTATTGTTTCTAGTTCCATTTTTGATCCTGGATGGTTTGTTCAATTCCTTTACCTGTTTGATTGTGTTTTCCTGTAATTCTTTAAGGGATTTTTGTGTTTCCTCTTTAAGGTCTTCCACCTATTTTCCTGTGTATATTTCTTTAAGGGGGTTATTTATATCCTTCTTAAAGTCCTCTGTCATCATTGTGAGATATAATTTTAAATCTGAATCTTGTTTTCAGGTGTGATGGAGTATCCAGGACTTTCTGTAGTGGGAGAACTGGGTTCTGATGGTGCCAAATATCCTTGGTTTCTGTTGCTTATGTTCTTGCGCTTACCTCTTGCCATCTGGTTATCTCTAGTGCTACCTTCCCTTGCTGTCTCTGACTGGATCCTGACCCTCCTGTGATCATGGTTGTGTCAGAACTCCTCAGAGTACAGCTGTCTCTGTGATCCTCTGATTCTGGGATCCTGGGATCCTGAGATCCTAAGTGTGTCAGAGCTCCTGGGAGTCAAGCTGCCTCTGGGATCCTCAAATCCTGGTGTGACCAAGCTTGTGGGATCCTATTGTGTCAGAGCTCCTGGGAGTTAAGCTTTCTTTGAGTGTTGCAGGGGTAGGTGGGGAGCCAGAGCCCTAGGTTTGCTCTAGGCACAAGTACAGCCTGGAAGGAATCAATGCCTCTGGGCTTGTCTGGGGTTTGTGTTTCCCTGGTTCCTGTGGGGGTTCCAGTTACACTGGGTGTTGGAAAAGATGTTGTGGCCTCCACTGTGATCTTGAGTGTGTCAGAGCTCCAGTGCTCCTGGATGTGTCTGATCTCCTGGGAATTGAGCTTCCTCTATGATCCTGTAATCCTGTGATCCTGGGTATTTCAGAGCACCTGGGAGTTGGACTCCCTATGGGTGTTGTAGGAGTGGATGCAGAGCCAGCACCAAGGGTCTGCTCAGGGCACTGGCTCAGACCAGAAGGAATCCATGCCACTGGCCATTCAGGGGTTCCTATGTCCCTGGATCCTGGGGGTCCAAGTTAATCCCAGTGTTGGGGCAAATGTTGTAGCCTCCTCACCTGTGATCCTGGGTATGTTAGAGCACCTGAGCTTATTCTGGGTGTTGTGGGAGTGGATGCAGAGCCAGAACCCACCCAAAGTCTGCTCAGGGCACTGGATTAGACCAGAAGAACAAAAGCCTTTTAATTAATTCTTTTACCATCAAATCTTGTAACTTTTTTCAGGCCTGAAAAGAAATGCTAACTGGAACTCTATTGGTATTATTAAAATCAATTAATTTAACAAAAAATTGACATCTTTTAAAATATATTATTCCATATGAAACTCATTATTTGTATTTTCTAATCAGTTATTAATATTTTAATAAAAAATTTAAAACTATCAGAAAAATTTAGATGTAATTATCTAAAGGTATTTTCAACATCTTTTAAAATCCTTATTAGATATTAATTTTCATTATGTTAAACAATACATATGCACATCATCTAGATGCACATGGATACATATACATACATACATACATACATACATACATACACACACACCAGATAGGTAGGTAGGGGCTGGGGAGGTCGATAGATGGATGATGGATAGTTAGAGGGAGGGAGGGAGGGATGGATGGATGGATGGATGGATGGATGGATAGATAGATAGATAGATAGGGTGATGGATAGATGTTCGAATGGATAGATGGATATGTATATATATACTGAACATGACTAAAATATTCTTTCCATCAACAGATATTTAACTGACATCAGCTATTTACTGCACATTGTGCCAGACTTGGGCAACACAAGAAAAAACATAAATAGAGCAAGTTTCTGACCTCACAACTTAGAGGAGGAGCTAGACACTGATAACAGAGGCTTTTAGCCACATATCACAGAGTTTCTAGAGGAATGTCTAATCACATAAGAATTAAGCCAAAGTAGATTTCCCAAGGGGTAAGTATTAAGCTGAAATTAATATGTTAACTAAGTATGGAAGTCCCTGCTATTCAGGTCACAATCCACCATGTCCAGACAGCTCTCCAGGCTCGGCACAAAATGGAGGATGCCCTTTCTCAGTGTGGTTTCCCCTTCTCCACTGACCTTCTCTGGAGAATGTCTCTAAGCACAGGTGCCTGACCTTATCTGGAGAATGACCCTGCACCAGAGCTTCCTGCAAGTGGCATGATTCAGCACCTAAGTCCCTCTTGGCCCCTCATACCCTATGATAATTAGGTACTGTGTCATGACCAATTAGTTCTTCCTGACTCTAACCTCTCAAATGTCTGAGGAAAAGTCACATAAAACCTGCCCAGCAGGTTCCTGAAATTCCTCTTCATGTAAATGAAGCATTCCCAGGCCTCTGCCCACAGCAATAACGTACACCCGCATTGGAAATCCCCACCACTCCCCAAGACATATATAGCCCTTGTTCACCCTGAATAAAGTTGAGCTGTCTCACTGAAGCTGATCCCAGAAGTTAATCTTTTAGTATTCTTAGCCTTCTGAACCCTGACCCCCACTTCTGCTCCCTTTGTCCTCGAGGGCCAGTGGCCAACAGCCTCCAAGGGGAAGAGAAAGCCACAGTGAAGCAGAGGGCTAACAGAAAAGCTGTCAGGACAAACACAGCAACCTGTGTGCACACTCTAGAGCAGAAAGAAGTTTACATTAACAGGGGAATGGTGAGGGCTCCATTGGACTCGCAGTTCAGAGAACAGAATACAGGCTGCTACTAAGGAGGCTGTCTTGGTAAGTTGGTGTCCCCTGTCCTTAGGGCTTTGAGGGTTCAGGGATGAGTTTTGATGTGTATCTTATGGACCTGAAAAGCTTCAGAGTTGGGGTGATCATACCAGTCCCAATCAGGAGAATGAGTTGAATAGAGCATTCGGAAAACTGCTACTACAGTCTAGACAATCATAGCTTAGAGGAGAGTGTTAAGAGGTAATGAAAAATGACAAGAAGCGGGAGGGACTTTGAAGTAAATTGCAACCAAAAGAACATAGTGATGACTTATATCTTGGAACGAGACAGACCACTTCTAGAAAGGCACACATACACACACCCATTTGTATGTGTGTGTGCAAGAAGTACATGTGCACATGTATGCACATGCATATGGAGACCAGAAGACAACCTCAGGTGTCAGTCCTTAGGAGCCACCTTGCTTTGTGAGACACGGTCTCTCATTGGCTTGAAGCTCAATGATTTAATGAGGCTGCCTGGTGAGCCCCAGCAACCTGCCACCCCCACATTGGGATTGCAAGCATGCCACCACACCTGGCTTTTGTATGTAGGTTCTGGGGACTAAACTTTGATCAGGAGAAGACAGAATACCTTTTGGATATCTGGTCTGTCCAAATGAATACATCATACTATCATTCTTCCAAGGACAGAGAGCACATAACGTACAGTAGATACAGTCTGGGTTAAATATTCCCCTGAAGCAATTTGGAAGACAAATGCACATACATCTATTAAAAATACTTTTGTGACTACTACATAAATGTTACAAAATAATGCATGTGGAAAGGATGAGTTTAATCAGGACCAATTGCAATCTCTGGGATCCTCCAATGTGCTTGGCACCCTATAGCTTAATTGCTACAGGAAAATCTATGTGCTCTAACAATCAGAATCCAAAGTAATTGACTAAATGGTGTCATATCTAACAGCCAAAATATTTCTTTGAGCAGGGTTAAATTTAATAAAAGGAAATTGTACGTGCAGAATAATATGCGAACAGAAAAAGATAATTAAAGCAGACCTGGGTTCAGTGCATCTGCACCATTTCCGTCTAAATTTGATACTGAATCACCTTCAGTTCCATTTTGGCTTGACTTGAAATGCTTTTCTTCCCTCTTTTCAGTGAACGGATAACAATGTTTTGTTATTCTGCCAAGTCTACTTCCACCTATGACCTGCTAATTAGCTGCAGACTGACCTCTAGTGCCAAAGGGGAGCAACTGCCCTTCAGTGTGACCCATTTGACAACCCTGTGCTGCTATTAAAATGCCATGATGACCTGGACATAAAGTCATGTCAAATCTCTAGCAATTGGAAGGTTGTTAAAATCCTCCCATGTCAATGAAGAAGCTTCTAGTTCTCTTGACACAAAGCTGATTGATGGAAAACTCAGTTCACCGCGATTTGAGAATTCCCTACAAATGCAATGTCTTTTTCTTAATTGTTTTCTTTATTAAATGTCTTGGAAATCTTGGAAACATTTAATAGTTATTTTAATTACACCATGTCCTGTAAACTGTAAGGCATCCTGAATGACTCTTCTGTGGGGGTTCAAATGAGAAATGTCCTCCCAAAGCTCAGGCATTTGGACACTTGATCTCCAGTTGGTGGAGGTGTTTGGGGAGGTTCAACCTCGCTGGAGGGAACATGTCCTCTGGCGGGGTGAGCTTTGAGAGTTTATGGCCTTGCCCAACTTGTAGTTTCTCTCTGCGTTTGTGTGTGGTTCTAGCTGACTACAGCCATGCCTTTCTGAGATTACAGACTCTCCTCTGGAAGAGGAGCCATCTTCTTTCTATAAGTCACTTTGGTAATAGTGTTTTTATAACAGCAGTGAAAAGTGAGAATCCAGCCATGGGAGGACACTGGGGAGGAGAGACAATGGAATGGGTATTCTTTGTGGGAATGATCTGTACGAATGTCATAGCAGAACAATGGCTCCATAAAGACGTGGACTGATCCTGTAAACCCGAGAACATGTTACTTTACATGAAAGATTTTAACATGTGATTAAATTTAGCATATTGAGAAGGGGAGAGTCTACAGAATTATTGAGAGAATTCAGATTGTGGGAGTCCTTAAAGATGAGGCAATGGGCTACAGAAGAGATGCAAGGTCAGAGGGAAGGGCCAAGAGCCACAGGTTGGGAGAAAGTCCTGGAAGGAGGAAGTGGCTTCTCCCCACACCTCCAGGAGTAAGGTGGCTGCCCCATCCGATTTGGACTTTTAACCGCAGAGCTATAAAACGGCATTTGTTTTAGGCCACCTGGTGGAGCTCATCCACCACCTTTACCCTGATTACTAAGTAATCTTTTTCATGCTATGGTCAATATGTGTTAGTAGGTCTAGCTATCTTCTTGTTCTCTTTTGTTTTCCTAGAGATGGTAGTAAGGAACTGCACGGATCATGACTGCGGCTGCAGAGGTAACCTGATGATGTCACTCCACGGAACTCACAGTGAAAGGAGAGAACTGACTCCTGCAAGCTGTCATCTAACTTCCACATGCCCATCATGGCAGGTGTGCACAAGAACACACACGTACACATACACACTCTCACATGTGCACACACACATCCACACACTTTCACAGGCACATGCACCGGCATGCACAGGCACACACACACACACTCACATGCACAGGCATATGCACACACACACACACACACACACACACACACACACCCCACCCGTACCACCACCACTACCATCTTCATAATCAACAATAATAATATTAATAAATGTAGTTTAAAAGAGCTAAGCATTGCTGCACATTTAATGTGGAGGTGGTTTCTGTTCTCACTGAAGGTGCAGTCCCGGGAGGTTGCACACTCATTCACACCTGTCATACCCTACATGTATTTCTATTATCATACCTGATATAAGAAAGACTGAAGGCCTTCAGGCCAAGGGCATTAAGCATCTTGTTCACCTTGTATCCCCAATGCCCAGAAAAATGCTGAATGCAAACGCATGTTGGATAACTTAGTCATGAATGCCTTTCAAAGAGATACAGTACTGATCTCCTGAGAATGATTCCAGGGGAATGTAACAGGAAGGCATTTAGAGACCTTAGTCTTCAGCATCCAGCAATAGCTGTTTTGTACCTGAAATCAGAGGAAAATTCCATTACTGATCTGTTGTGTGGATTTCAAAATAGTTCCTGTCCTTTGTTCATTTCTTGTGGTCCTTAATTTTGAACCTATAAAAACAGACCCTTGGCCTGCGTAGACACTGCTCTTCTCCTCCTCCTCAAGGCCACCAGCGAGACTATTTCAGAGGCTTCTTGGCAGGTGGGTTATCAAATGTCACAAATCACTAATGTAAGCCCAGGCAAGGAGGCTCTTTAACCATCATTTTATTTTACAGTTTTGTGTCTGAATTTATTATCTAACTATCTCCATCTCCTCCAGTTGATGTACTAGAATATGAGGGAAAATGTCTCATTATCGAACTAGATCCTCCCGAATCAAGTGGTGAGTAGAAACGTCTGGCGTTGTGCAGCTGTGGGTTTCAGGAACAAAGGGAGAGAGAGATGTCAGTCATTTCTCTTTAAAAAGCTCAAATGCCATTTTCTTATGACAATGACATACACTCTTTGTAGCGGTGTTCCTGCCGCCTGTGCCCTGCAAGTCTGTCCATCCTCCAGCTCTGAGCTGGGTTATCCTGCCCTAGCTTGTGGCTATTCATCTTGCTCCATCCTTTACTCGATCTACCATTGCATAATTAATTAATAATTTGTGCAATTGTCTGCTTAATAGCTGCCTTCTCTTCTATACATAGAAGCTCCATGAGGGCAGGGAACCTATCTAATTCTCACTGTGTTCTTGGTTCCCAAACATTCTTTGTCCAGAGTGGATGATTAATGAATAATCTGTGTGAATGAGAATAGAATGCCTATACGCCTTGTGCAGATGAAAAAGAACACATTTACAAAGCTGATTTCTAATTTTAAAGACATTATTCTATGCACAATTTTTTGGTTTTCTCTCTTGATAGTGTCTAGAATGTCTCAATTATTTTATTTTTAAACGTCTTTTATTATTTATTGCATTTATTTATGTGGATGGGTGCCGTGGCCTACATGTGGAGGTCAGAGGACAACTCGCAGGAGCTGGCTCTCTCTTCCCACTATGTACATTCAGGGACTGAACACAGGTTGCCAAGCAATTTAACCACAGAAACGTCTCAGCAGCCCTTCTTTGAGTTAAGAAGCTCACTGGCTGGCTCAGTCACTGTCCTATTGCTATGAAAAAGACACCATGATCAGAGCAACTCTTGGGAGAGAAAGCGCCTCACTGGGGCCAACTTATGGGAGAGAAAACACCTCACTGGGGCCGGCTTGCACTTTCAGAGGCTCAGTCCATCATCATCATCTTGGCAGGGAGCATGGCAACACATGATGCTGGAGCAGTAGCTGAGAGCTATATCCTATCTACAGAGAGGGGGAGGGGGAGGGGTGAGGGAGGGAAGGGTGAAAGCAAGAGCGGGAGAGGAAGGGAGGGAGGGAGGGAGGGGGAGAGAGAGAAATAGGGAGGCAGGGAGGGAGGGAGGGAGAGGGGGAGAAGGTGGAGTGACTATGGACTTTTGAAGCCTCAAAGCCCACTGCAGTGACACACTTTCTGCGATAAAGCCATATTTCCTAATCCGCATAATCCTTTCAAGTTTTCAAATAATGCCACTTCCTGGTAACTAAGCATTCAAATATTATGAGCCTATGAGAACTCAGGATCTATTCCCAGCACCCACAGGGTAGCTCAATACCACCTGTAACTCCTGTCCCAGGGAATCCACTTCCCTCTTCTGGTCCTTATATTCATTGGATGCATGCGGTGCACAGAAATTCATGCAGACGAAACAGTCATAAATGTAAACTAAAATACATTTTAATTAACAAATAAACTAGGAGAGTTAAACAAGAAAATCCACTAGTGGAGACATAAGCACGGTGTGTTCGGTCATCTTTGCATCTTTGTGATTAAAATACCCGACTGAAACAGCTAAAGACAGGAAGGGTTTGTCCGTCGGTCCGTCCGTCCATCCGTCCGTCCGTCCGTCCGTCCATCTGTCTGTCTGTCTGTCTATCTGTCTGTCTGTCTGTCTGTCTGTCTTCTCTCGTCGTTTCAGAGGGTCCCTGTCCATCTTAGCAGGACAAACGTGGCAGAGCAGCTCCATGCTGCTGGGGCATGACGCCTCAGCTCCTGGTCAGCAGAGTCAAAGAAGCAGAAACAACACGCTAGAACAGCAGCGGGTATGGCCTTCTGAGACCGCCCCCTACTGGCCTACACCAGCTAGGGCCACCGGCGGGGAACCGGGCTTCAGGGCATGAGCCTACCTACGGGGGATTCAGATGCCAAGGATGACTGACAGCAAGCAAGCATGTAGAAAGACGTTCCGTGTCGTCATCTGTCGCTGCAGAAGCTGAGAAAATCCTTGTCACGCCTGTTAGAATGTCCTTAGTCTTAACACATATTGCTACCTGAAGGGAGTCTAACCGAAAGGCCACATGTGTGTGAAATTCTGGAAAAAGCAGAACTCTAGCGACAGTTAACAGGTTAGCAGGGAGCAGGAATGACGGGGTGAGGAGGGAAAACTCGGGCAGGGAGAACTCAGGGAGCAAGATGGTTTAGGATAAGACTACAGTGGTTGTGATGGTTCAGTATGTACTTGTCAAAGCCCACACAATGCAAACAGCCCCAAGAACAGCCCTGTTAGAAGCAGCTAAGCCAGAGAGGCAGAGCCAGCCAGGCCTTAGAGACTGAAGCGCATGCCCGCCCGCCCGCCCGCCCGCCGGACAAGCTGAACGGGGCCACCGGTATTGACGTTTGTTCTATGCCTTTTGGTCTTGCTTTGGTCCTGGGTTTTATCATTACTCCCGAAGTTGCTCCTTTTTGAAATGATAATGTATATTTGCATGTTAAAAATACATAAGTTGTTCTTTGTATTGTTTTGTTTTTAATTTCACAGGGAGTCACAGGGAAGTTGCCAAAGAGACTTTGGACTTAGAAACAGTATCGAGCTTATTAAAGACTGTGGGGACTTTTGATGCTGAACTAAATGCACTTTGCATCAGGATGTGGCCAAGAGATTATTATTTAGAACAAGGGGAAGAAGTTGGTGGTTTTAATGACTGTACCCTCTAGAGCAGTAAGCCAGAACAGACTCTCTTCCCTTAAGTTGATTTTTTGCCCATGGTACTTTATTTTTGTCACAGGGACAGGAAAGTAATGTGTCAGAACCCTGACACGAAGTATGATGTCATGATTTGGTTTTGTATGTTTGTCAGTCAGAACAAATATAGCACTATGATGGAGCATGGTGACACAACCAAACATTCTGCTTTAATGCCTAACTAATACTTGTGATCTCATTCACTAACAAACAGTTGCAAAGCAGCAGAACAGTTGCATGGAGGAGAGAGTTAAACCGCACAGAGAGCCCCAGTCGCAAGATCAAGGCCAGACCTTCGGGGTTGTGAGATTCGTGAACTGCTATAACCCGAAGAATTTGCCACTAATTAATCTAATTAATTAATTACCCAAATGTCACTACTTCCCTGCAGCATTACAATGAACATCATCCTGAACTCGTACAAATCATTCATAATTAGGAAGATTAGATAGGTTTAGGTTAAACACTGGAAACTTTCATGACCTTGATGTTGTCATGGAAACCGGACACTACCCTTTCTGAAGATCTCAACACGTTTGCAAAGAGTCTACCTCCTCTGCAGTCTCAGCACTACAGCGCCCTCCATTGGGCCAAATACTGTATGGCTTCTCATTTACATCCTGGCCTTGGTACTCTTGTGCTCTTCCCCTTGTGTGTCTAAAAAGCATACCTAAGATGTACAGCCTTCAAAGACCAACAGTGACCAACCGGGAGCAGAAATGTTTTCCTTCATTTCCACTTTGTTGAATGTGTTACGTTGAACCTAACAGCTATATGCTGTCATCGCGTGTTTCTATCTGTGGACTACCATAAGTCTCTCGTTATTTGTAGTTAATGTTAATTAAATATGGAGCTGTATAGGTCTCCAGTTGTTTATGGCATGGTGCTGAGATCTGCAAACCTGTGGTGTGGGCAAGCCAGCATGGGTTTTATTCTCATCGTGGGCATTACTACCTAAGAAGCCATGGGCAAATCCTGTCAAGCTCTGGTTTTCTTTCTTTTTTTTTTTTTTTTAAGATTTATTTATTATATGTAAGTACACTGTAGCTGTCTTCAGACACACCAGAAGAGGGTGTCAGATCTCATTATGGGTGGTTGTGAGCCACCATGTGGTTGCTGGGATTTGAACTCCGGACCTTTGGAGGAGCAGACAGTGCCCTTAACCTACTGAGCCATCTCACCAGCCCCAAGCTCTGGTTTTCTTGACAGGAAATGAAGAGAACAGAAATGCTGGTTCCTTGGAGCTATTGTGGGTTAAAAGGAAATCATGTAAATCTGCATGTTAATGCTGGAGATCTGATACGGAAATGCTCGGTTCGTGTTGATTGTGGACAGGTCTTGGTGTTACTTTCAGTCTTCCTTCCTGTCACCCAGCTTCACTGGGTCACTGTCACCTAGAGACCACACTGGAAGTCAACGAGTACAGAAATCACCACAGAGATCTAGAAATAACTACTGTGCCACCAAATCCACTCCCCTGCTCTTCTGGGTTTTAATTTAGCTCACAAAGGATCTATTTTCATTGTTCTTATTTCCCCAATAACTTCAAGAAAACCTAAAATTCAAATTAATGTTATAATATTTCTATCCATGGAAATAGTAAAATAGAGTTGTTATAATTTCCACTGCCTTACATCTTTCTCTTTAGAGGCATATTCTGGCAAGAAAACAAACTAAAATTTTTCACAACGCTACATTTTTTTAATAGAATTTCTAAATTTATCTGTCAGTGTTGATAATAAAAAAGGCTATTTTTTCATGTGTTTTTGCCAATGGGGGTGAGGCAGGCTGCTTTGAATGAAGAAGGAGGATAGGCAGGGTCATTGTGGTCTCTTTCTACTACCTGTGGATGAAGATGTAGAACTCTCAGCTCCTCCTGCACCATGCCTACCTGGATGAAGATGAGAACTCTCAGCTCCTCCTGCACCATGCCTACCTGGATGAAGATGCAGAACTCTCAGCTCCTCCTGCACCATGCCTACCTGGATGAAGATGAGAACTCTCAGCTCCTCCTGCACCATGCCTGCCTGGATGAAGATGTAGAACTCTCAGCTCCTGCTGCACCATGCCTACCTGGATGAAGATGTAGAACTCTCAGCTCCTCCTGCACCATGCCTGCCTGGATGAAGATGTAGAACTCTCAGCTCCTGCTGCACCATGCCTACCTGGACCCTGCCTTGCTTCCCACCATGAGGATAATGGACTAAACCTCTGAACCTGTAAGCCAGCCAGGAAAATTAAATGTCTTCCTTCATAAGAGCTGCCTTGGTCATGGTGTGTCTTCACAGTAATGGAACCCAAACTAGAACACACAGCCTCACTTCTCAGAACAAATCCTGAGCTAATCACTCCACTACTTGCCACGGCATTCACAACAAAAGCAACATAAATGAGGAGTTTGTTCTGGCCCACAGAGCGTCGAGGTGATGTCACGTTACCCACAGTTAGCAAGCACAGAGAGATAGCTGCTGCTCATCTTCATTTGTCGTTTTCTGTAGCAGTAAGTTTAGGTAAACTGCTTTCACTCCCAGTGGGTCTCACACCCGCACCCGCTTAGGAGCTATCCAGACTTGCAACTGAAAGATACACACACACACAGTTCATTTTTGACATGCCATGACTTGCTCAAAGGCTGGGCACTCCTCAACCTGCCCCCACCCCTGTACTCCTGAGACTCCCAAACCATCCCATGCTCCCCCAGGCCCAATGGGGAAGTGGCCAGTGGCCACTTACCGGAGTTCTCACGTGGCTGGTTGCCTTTCTCTCCTGTAGCTCTTATGTCCCATTCTTCTCCCCTGAGTCATGGCGATTCTCTGTCTTCCTTTCAATTCCTAGCCCATGCAAATCTAAAGGTCCCGCCTCAGTCTACCTGCCCAGCCATTGGCCATTGGCTCTTTATTGATCAATCAAAAACCAATTAGAGACAAGGACCTTCAGTGTTTAGACACAAAGATTTCCGATTTTGGAGGCCAGATTAGTTCAAAACATTGGAACCAATCCCTAACACTTTCTGTTCAGTCCAGGATTCCAGCCACATTCAGAGTGGGTCTTCCCACTTCAGTTAAACTGCTCTGGGAACATCCTCGTAGGCCTCATTGTCACCTGAGAAATCCTAAACACCATCAGCTGAAGGTCAAAATTAACTACCAAAGTGCCCATCCTTGGTTACAGCAATGTTATTTTCCAGATTGGAGATAGCTCAGCAGTAAAGGTGCTTCCTGCCAAGCCTGACCACCTAAGTTTGCTTCCCAGTACCGATGTGTGCTCCAAGTTGTTCTCTGACCTCCACACAAGTGCTGGAAGGAACACATGCCCAGACACACACACACACAACACAACACACACACACCAAACTAATTAATTAGTTAATTTTTTAATAAGTTAAGATCATCACTTCCCTTCCAGTATAGGAAATGTATCATCCACAGGGGAGATTTCCGCTGGCCTTCCAGAAGAGACAAGGATAAGTCAGAGAATCCTTATACGTATGCTACTTTTCCAAGTGCTGTTGGATCAGAGTGACACTTGTTCCAAAGCAGCACATTCTACCACTCTGCACTAGAACAAAGCAAGAAAGAATGAGTCTGTGGCAAACGATAGAAGAGAATCCAGGAGAAGCTAACATAATGAGGAAACGTGTGACTTTGATGGGTCATCTTTAGGCTCTCCTGTGAATAATTCCAGTAAACCGAACAATTTGTGGTCTGAAAGATGAAGTTATGAGAGCTGAAAAATGTAGAGGAGACTGGGGGCATTCACAAGGCTGTGGTCTGAAAGATGAAGTTATGAGAGTTGAAAAATGCAGAGGAAACTGGGGGCATTCACAAGGCTGGTGATCAAGTAGAAGTTAGTTTGCAGGACTTTCAATAGTGTGGCAAAATTTTTTGAGATCTCTCTGTAGTGACAAGTGCAAGTGTATGGGGGGGCAGGAGTGACAAGTGCAAGTGTACAGGGGGAGGGGGGGCAGAGAATGGGTGTCGGAATGGAGGAGCCAAGGAGCAACTGAGGATTAGCTCAGAATGGATGGCTCCAAAGACGAGGCTCCCATTGCAAGTGCTGGACACAGAAGAGGAAAATACTGGTCGGGCGGTGACTAACAGTGAATTCACCTTGGGACATTCGAAGTCTAAATTATCTACAGAGTCTCCAAGCTACAAACATATGTTGATCAGGTGTGGTCAACCACTGAACACTACGAAATGGTGTTGTCATCTGTAAATGCTGCTAAAGAACTGGGAAATCGAATTAAAATGTTTAAAGCAACCATAATGCTTTAAGTTGCTGCTGAATTGCACTCATAACTATCCTTGGCTGCATGGAGCCCATAGGCCCTGAGTTGGACATACTTGACAAATGAGCGGAAGAATTATAAGTGGAAAGCAATGTTGTGAATCAAAAAACAGATCCTGAAGACACTGAAAATCACTGGGGAGCAACTGTATGCAGGGTTAGGTGAGAAAACTAGAAGCAGGCTTAGGGGAGCATGCAGGGATGGCTACTGAACACACTCTGCGAAAATTACAAGGTTCATAGGGGGAAGAAGACTGGCAATAGACTTGAGAAAAGGGAAACCCAGGAAGAGAACAGATCCAGGGATTCAGGGTCATTAGCATCTTTGTCAAACAATTAAAAAACATCTTGTATTTCTCCATGGGACCCTCTCAGAACCTTGGCAAACTGATTGCTGTGCCAAATAATAAAATGACTGATATGCAACCAGCATATATGGATGTCATAATGCTTCAAGCTCCTGTTTATATGATTATGATAAGACATTACTTTACTTCTAATTATTGCTTATTTTTTTTAGTGAAAGGGAATTAACCTGCCCATGAGAAATCTTCGGAAAGTAATTTAAGCTCAAATTGGAGCAAGGAATGTTTCCGAGAGTGGATGTACAAGCAGGTGGAGACTATTTCAGATGTCTCAGAAGATCTATCCAAAAGCAAGAAATGCTGGAGAGACAATAATCAGAACACTTTAGTGGAGTGACTGAATGTTCCTCAGTGTGTGTGTGTATATGTGTGTATGTGTGTGTGTGTGTGTGTTCACATGTGTTCACGGGGTAGGCCAGAGGTAGACATCAGGTGTCTTCCTCTATCTCTGCCCACCTTATTTTTGAATACAGGGTCTCTCATTAGACCTGGAGTTCACTGATGTGGCTAGACTAAGTGGACAGGAAGCCCTAGTGTCCCCCTCTGCTTCCCAGCACTAAGATTATAGATGCATGCTACCACATATGATCCCAGAGCGAGCGTGTTCCCACACTAAGATTACAGATGCATGCTAGCACACACGATCCCAGAGCGAGCGTGTTCCCAAGCAAGCTACTTCCTTACTCCACAATTCTTTTAGGGCTGTCATTAGCCATACAGCCAGACTGCTGGGATCACAGAATGCAGTTAGGCTTAAATAAGACCAATGTATTTAAATCTTCTCTTGTAGACACTGAGAAATCCCTGCAGACCGAAAGTGAGAAATAAGCAGAATTATCATTAACATCAAGATAGTGTGTGCAAACTCGCAAGCAGCAAAGCAGGTTGATCCGGGTCCTTCCCCCATTCCACAAAGTTAGATGGGAACCTTGCCAAGCAGAATTTTCATCACCCAATCACAGGATGAACAACATAATTCCAAAGGACGCTTAGAGTCAGAGGGAGACCATAACGTCTAAAATCTATTCACCCAAGAAACAGGGTGGAATCTGAGAGCAAGAGCATGAAGCTAAATCAGGATAAATGTAAGCTAGAGATCAAAGGGGAAGGACAGAGCAGAGGAGAGGAAGCTAAGGAAATGATAAGATCAAAGGGAGCACACACAGAAAGCAGGCTACCGCTGTCCACTGTAGGCATCAGGTAAGGAGAGCTGCCGCTGTCCATTGTAGGCGTCAGGTATGATGGAGAGCTGCCGCTGTCCATTGTAAGCATCAGGTATGGAGAGCTGCCGCTGTCCACTGTAGGCGTCAGGTATGGAGAGCTGCCGCTGTCCACTGTAGGCATCAGGTATGGAGAGCTGCCGCTGTCCACTGTAGGCGTCAGGTATGGAGAGGACTGAATATGAACTATTTCCAAGGTGATAAAGCACAGGGTTCAGACAGAGCAAGAAGTCAAAAACAGTGAAGGACACTGCACACACTGGTGAAAAAATGGAGGATCCCTTCCACAGAGAGAAAGAGCACCAATGTCTCCAGCATTGATGTATGATGGCAGAAGGGAGAATTGGAGCAGTCATTGTCTACAGACACTCCAGGCTAAGATAGAATGACTCGGGATTTCAGAGGAGCAGAAGCCAGTGAGGGTGGAAAGAGAGAAAAGAGAAGAGTTGAGGCAGGGGGTGGAAGAGGTTAGAAGAAAATCACAACAGGCTTTATCACAGAATTCCCAGAGGAATAAAGAGTGCTCAGAGCGGAGGCTCGGAGCGGAGGCTCGGAGTGGAGGCTCAGAGCGGAGGCTGTGGGTAAAGGCTCAGGATGACCTGGTTCCTTCCAGTCCTCTCTTCTGACTCCTCCTTGGCCCATTCCTTCACGCTTCTTCATTCAGGGATTCTCTGCTTGATCAGGCATCTCTTGACTCCAGAGGTAGCAGGCTATAAAAAGAAATAGTTAAACGAAGCCTAAACACTTGCAGAAGACCCAAGTTCAGTTCCTACCACTGAACTGGGAAGGTCACATCTACCTGTAACTCCAGCTCCAGGGGACCTGACACATTCTTCTCGTGTCCATGAACATCACACACAAGTGGTACACTTGCATACAAGGAGGTACACACACACACACACACACACATGTATATATACATAAATAAAAATTAAAAAGAGGAGTAAGCAGTGCTCATAATTTAGATTCTGCAGTAGATTTGTGAAACCAGTAGGTTTTTTTGAATTTTAAAAGGTTGAGCTTTAGATAAGTCAAGACCAGAGTTTCCTTCCAAAAACTACCAGAGTAGCACTTAGTTGCTGCTTTTTGAGACTTTAAAGATGAAGAAGGGGAGTAAGAGAAACTTTGCCATCTAGGAACTGGTCTCGCAGGTGGGTGGCAGACGACTATCATGCAAACCGTAGTGGGCCCTATAGAGGAGATTTCTGTTGGTTCCACCCTGGAGATCTGAAAAGGAAGCACATGGAACTTCAGAGAAGTTTCTTGTTCCTCTCTGCCAGGAAGACATGGCACAGAGTCCTGTAAAAACTTTGAATTACTTAATGACAAGAAAGATAAGGGACAAAGGTGAACCCCTCCTCACACTTGCTTTAGCAATTAACTTACACAAAGGAACCACAAAGGTCTGCTGGCTCCTCAGAGAGACCATCTCTGGAGACAACAGTGTCCAAACCAAACGCTAGTGCGGACTCGGTGGGTCTGAGCATGCGCAGCTATCAGCCACTTCAAGGAACATCTGCACCCAGCTCTGTGCACATCCAATGCCACCGTGCCTTGAGTGGCTCTTCCAGCCCAACATGACATTCTGTTCTGAGGAGAGGGGAGGAAGAAGAGCCACTGAACTCAGGGTGTCTCCTGTCACAGAGACGTGACTCCATTTACCTGCCTTTACCTCAAGCAAAAAGACAAAGCTTGCTGTCAAACGTGAGCTAGAGAAACAATTAATTATGAGGAAAAGGAGGATTGTCACTGTTTGCATTTTCAGTCTCATGTAGTTCAGGCTAGCCCCAAATTCATTATGTTTTTGAGCGTGACCTTGAATTTCTCATCTTCCTGTTTTTAAGTGCTGATTACAGGTGTGTGCCACCACACCAGGTTATGAACTCTGGGGATGGAATCCAGGGTTATGCAAACTGTGCTCAGCCCTAGCCTACTGCAGCTCCTGCTTCTCCCCCTCCCTCTGACCTGACCCTGACCCTGCTCACAAGAGTTTTGATTCTTGAACAATCATTATATTTTTCTTTTGATATAGGCCAATCAAAGCACCAAAAGCACTTTTAAAATTGAAGATAAAATTGTGCCTAAGTAACACGCAATGGCCTTACAGGTTATAGATGCCAGAAGAAAAGAACAGATGCATATAATTGATTTTCATTATTGCTTTCCTGGTAATGGCTACGAAAGATACTAAATATAATGTATACTGCTTAAGTGAGTCTGATATCATTTATTTCTATTCTAAGAACATAAAAATGAAATCTTCCTGAAATGAGTCAATAAAAGGCTTTTGAAATTGCTTGGACAGGAGATCAGTTTTACCCCCAAAATATAACATCAAGGAAGAAAATGATTTTAAAAGTCCATTACATTATTCCAGCTGAGGAAGGAAGGGTAAGTGAAGCGCGGTGATGATCTAGTCTATGAAGAAGTCTAACTCCATTTGCCACTCTGAATTAGTGCCATAGAATAGCTATTCAGAGAGAGAGAGGCAGAGAGAGAGAGAGAGGCGTGTGCCAAGAACTGAGGACTTAATCAATGAAGACGTATCAACCCTGGCCAGAAAACAGGCACTTGGAGGGGAGATTAACAGAAAATAGGTGAAAAAAATCTTTACCTGAGATTTGTTTTCAAAACCTACTTTCTTTCTTTCTTTCTTTCTTTTTTTTTTTTTTTTTTTTTTTTTTTTTTGTGGTCTCATAGATATTTATTGATTTTTAGGCGATGTCTGCTTGTTTGTTTGGAGAGGAGAAACGCAATGGGAAGCTTTGGGAGGTGGATGGATGTTTCACTGTTTTGATTGTGGCAGTGGCAAAACCTACTTTCTTCTAAGGATTCTTAAACGCTTTAACCTCCCTTCCAGCCCACCACCCATCAGAGGCGGTAGGAAGAAAAGGTTCATAGAGCAAAGGTGAGCCTGTTTAGAAATAGTTCTTCGGGGCGAACCCAGTCTGCATTGTCAGCATATCAGCAGCTCAGTCCACGGGACTCAGCAGGACCTTGCTCCACTTGCAAACACCATTCATGAATCAGCAACAGCAGGTCGATCCAGAAGGAACTGTGAGACTCTGTCAATCAGCCCGAATCTGCAGAACACCGTCACAACAAACAATGGCCAGCAAGGATTGGCAAGGTGAACCAATACCATCGAGCGTAGTCCTCCAAACATCACGTGTTGTGTCAAGCATCTGCTCCAGCAAAACCTCGCATGCTCTTTTTCCCAGGTTGCTTCCAGAAAAACACCACCTGTCTGTTCAGGAAAAACATCCTCTCATAAAACAGTTTCCAGAAAAACTTCAGGACACAACTGAGTTTCCAAAGAAACCAGAAATTTACACCTCACGCTTGACCTTACACTCTGCAGAATGGCTGAAACTCACCAGCATTGCATCACAAAGTGTCCAAGAACCTACACACCCATCAGTTTAACTCAGCCTTAATTCCTTTCCAACCTGGGGCTTGTGGTGAAGAGGCTGGGGACATGGCTCTGTCTCCAGCTTTTTGCTCAATAGTGCTAATCAAAGAGTGTCCTCATCCATCTAAATGGGTCTCGTTTCTGTTTTTGATTTGGCCTTCTCCTTCATTACAGAGAGCCTACCACACATTTGGGACTTAGCACAGTAGGAATTTGTCTTCTTATAGTAGACAAAGTATATTAGCTTCTACATGCAAAGGCATTTTAGAAAAATCTGCCAACCCAGGTCCATGAAGCTTAGAACATGTAAGCCCACTGAAAGGGACTTTGGAATAATATTGCCTTTGCCCTCCGCCTGTGTGCTGGTTTGAGTAGCAATGACCCTCATAGGCTTATACATTTAAATACCTAGTAACCAGGGAGTGGAGCTACTTGATAAGGATTAGGGGATGTGGCCTTGTTGACGGACATATGTCATTGGAAGAGGGCTTAGAGGTTTCAAAAGACTGCCAGCCCCAGTCTCTTTCTCAGAGCTGCCTTCAGATCCAGATACAGAAATCTCAGCTACTTCTCCAGCACCATGTCTGCCTGCACACCGCCATGCTCCCTACCGTGATGATAATGGACTAAACCTTTGAAACTTTAATGCCACTCCAATTAAATATTTGTTTGTCCATTTGTTTGTTTGTTTTTAATAAGAGTTACCATGGTCATGGTATTTCATCAGAGTAATAATAGCCCTAACTAAGGTGGCCTCTACTCAGCCAAAGGCATGGGTGAGTAAGGAGGTGCTGCCCCCTAGAGGTCATGGTCGATCATCAACGAACTCTCATTTCCATAGCCTCTCTCCCAAGCCCTCCACTTCACTTCTTGCTTTACTGTAAGCCTAGCTCTCCTTTGTGGTCCTTTATATGGTAGCTGTTCTACTCCCTGAACTGCTGGCCCTGTAAGTGGAACAGAATATGAGGGTTGTCCCTTCAGACCAGACTACTTTCCTCTCCTCCTCCCTGAGACGACGAGTGCGATTTCTTCTGGCTAGCATAAGCCGTTTCCTTTTCCGCTTGCACTTATCCGCAGGTTTCAGTCTGACTCAGAGCCATTCTCTTCAACACTCCTGCTAACTTAACTCTTGGTGCTCCCCTCTCCCTGTAGATGACCTGTCCTGTCCTTCTAAGTGCTATGCCTGCTTTCCTCCATGAATGTCGTCGTCGCCTTATGCCAGCCACTCATGTCTATGTAAAGTCTGAGATCTTGTTATGACCCAAAATTGCAATTTTTTTTTGCAATCTAAATTTCTAGCATTCAAACTTCCCCATCACCTATTTTTATTATAATACTGTCTCCTAACATGAGTTCTCCAGCAAATATCCAACAGTTCATTTCCTCCACTGCCTTTTCTTTCTTTTGTTTTTCTTTTTTGTTGGTGGCCAGCGTCAACATTAAAGAAAGGGTTACCTGGGAAATGGAGTTAGAAGAAAAGGCAACGGTAGGAGAGAGTTTTCTGGAATAAGGAGTTGGGAGAAGATAGGGTGGCCAAAATTATACCTGTCCACGTGGAAGGTTTTATAAAAATTAGATGGGAGTCGTGATCACTCAGCCATCTTGAATTTAATCATCTCCTTGTTACAAGCCAACAGGTAGAATAGGTGAGGCAAAACCCCTCCCACAAGTTTGTCAGCACGCCAGCCCAATCAGTGGCTTCTTTTGGTTTCTGTAGAGGTGGGACTTCCAATGTAACTGGAACCAGGAGCGAGTCGTGGCAAATAGCAGGAGGTGGGCAGAGAGGTGTGGTTATGAGAGGCAGGCAGGGTCTGAAGAAATCAGCCCTCGAGCCAGGAGGGTTACACTTTTTTGATTGTTTGGGTTTTTTGTTTTTGTTGTTGTTGTTTCTCAAGACTGGGTTTCTCTGTTTAGCCCTGGCTATTCTGGAACTCACTCTGCAGACCAGGCTGGCCTCGAACTCAGAAATCTGCCTGCCTCTGCCTCCCAAGTGCTGGGATTAAAGGCATGCGCCACCGCTGCCTAGCTTTCCACTGCCTTCTCTTTCCCTCACATCATCCCAGATCTTTGTCTGCTGCTTTATCATCTCATACTCTGAGATGCAGCACACATGTTTGACTAAAACATAATCCCCCCATTGAATCCATCTGTGACACCCACTGCATCTGATTCATCGGCAAACCTGTCTCAGAATATAGCCTGGATAGAATTGATTAATACTATCTCCATTCTCCATCCTACAATGGCATAGTCATTGTAAACTTGTTAACAGTAAGACAGTATACAACTCCTTTTGCTCAAACACTAAAATCACTTCTGCTGCCCCTGGGTAAAAGGTCAAGTCCTCACAGTGACTAGCAAGAGCCTACCAACAACTATTAGGCCCAAATCATATTATGGTCCTTGGGTATGCATGAGGGATTGGTGTTAAAATCCTTTGGTGATACCAAAATCTGCAGATGTCCAAGTGTCATAAAAAAAAAAGCTGTGATATTTGCGTATATCCTCTATAAATCCTCCCTTGGGATTCAAATTACACATAGTTCTTGAAGCAATGTAAGTTCTATAAAGATAGCTTTGACCTTGTGTTGCACAGGGAGCATTTGCAGGGATAAGACCAGACATGTCAATAAAGACATTTTTACCAAAAATTCTCCATAGGTGGTTGGTAGAATCAGCTGTTGCAGAATTTATTCATAGGAAAGATGTTTGTTTGTCTTTGTTAGTTGAATGAATGTTCATGATAATTAAAGGGAAAACTAAATAATGGATCTGCAACAACAAAGGATATTTTTTAATGTCCTCCTCCCTGCAAAGTAAAGAACTTTAGGCTCAAAGTGAACATCTAGGAGCTTCTCCAAGTCACTTAGGGAATTGACTTGTCTTAATTTGAATTGGCTTCTGAGAATTCAAAAACACATGCTGTTTATTTTTATAAATTAATCACTTAGCCCAGTGATTGGATCGGAGTAATCATTCATATACCTTTGTAGAATGGAATGGGAGGAAGAATCGACATGGAATTGTCAAACTCCCCGGGGTGTTTTGACATTAGCATACATTGCAAAAGCAAACCCTACCAATTCTTATCTCAAAGGCAACTGGAAAAAGTCTCCCCCAAAAAGACTTTCACCAGAAGTCAGTTCCTGCAATGTAAAGTGCCAACTCCAGGGATGTCCAGCAGGGAGCCATGTCTGAAATCCTGCAGACCACTTCATTTCTTGAAGGCTCCAGTGAAGCTCCAACTTCAACGCCTCATTGCCATTTGCTTGCGACCAGTGGTTCTCAACCTGTGCGTTGCAACCCTTTAGGGCTTGCGTATCAGGTATCCTGCATAGCAGATATTACATTGCAATTCATAACAGTAGCAAAACTATAGTCGTTGGGGCAGCAACAAAATAATTGTATGGGTGGGGGTCACCACAACATGAAGACCTGGAAGCTACTGCATGTGGGACCCCGATCTGAATTTCTTCATCATTCCTCATACGGACTGGGGGAGAGGAAGGCCACTTCTGTCCTGTACTGTATCGCATGCTAGCATCTTCTTTGGACCAGAACGAGAGTTAAAAGCTCACGTGCTGTTCCATGGAGGTCATACACTTTCTATGTTTGTCTGCTGAGACGGCACCCTTCAACCTGACAGGGGGTGTCCACGCCCTGCAGGCGTCCAGCACATGGCTGGATTTGCACTAGCAGATGCCCAGAGAGTGGTAGACACAGGGGCGGGGGAAGCCAGGCTTTGCTGGCTTTGCTGGCAGTGGCTTACTTCAGCCCTTAAGTGCACAGACTCTGCTTCCTCTCGGGGACACAGCAGCGCTTCTCTTCCCAGCATGCACAGCCTTGCGTGCTTCTCCTCCCAGCATGCACAGCCTTGCGTGCTTCTCCTCCCAGCATGCACAGCCTTGCCTGACCCTGTTTTCTTTCATTTAGGAAGGAAGCTTCTATTCATCCATAATTTCTTGAAAAGAGTTTAAGAGAGAAACTGTTTTCATCTTTGAATAAATGCCATGGTTTTGTTTCTGTCATATGGCATCCAATGACTCCACTTAAGCCAAGGTGCACTGGCTTACATGGAACCGCGGGAACCGCGTCACACAGGCTAATTTAGCACTCAGCTCTCTGAGGCGATACAGTTTCACCGCTGTCATTCAGATGGGGAAATTAAGGCACCAGGAGATGCAGTGACTTTTTGCCCTCTTAGCTGCTAAGTTACGCTGTCTCTTTTCATCAAAACGCAAAAAAAAAAAAGTGCATGAATAAAAAATGAAGTGAATTTTAATCTGGTTGATTGTGAGTTTCTCAAAATAAGATTTTTGGCCTGGTAGTTTTTATTGCATGTTGGTTACAAGCAATGTGTACACAATGCATGAATTGTCAGAAACTTTTTAATAAAAACAGATCTCACCGTGCCAATGGACATTATAAATATAGCACTGGCCTGAAAAACAATATCTGGAGGTGAGCCGCGAGCAAGCTGAGGAGCAGAGATGAAGGGCAGGAAAGATCCTAGCCATGTCAGGAGCTTCGCCCTTAGTGATAGGCCAGCCCTGAAGGCTAACGGTGGAAGGCCTCCATCTGTCTGCTGGACAAGAGCTCTGCTCTATAGAGGCGTTTTAGACATCAAATGATAATTTTAACAAAAGATGATGAGTTCTTGCTGTTTGCACGTGACTGGCTTATATAACACGAGACAACAAACCCTCAGAAGGCCCTCATGGTAGATAAAACAAACAAAAGCATGGCCTGTGCTTAACTCTGGGTTGTTGATTCCAAAACTCCAGGCCTGTAGCAAAGGCATGATCCATGAAGCCGTAGCGTGCACCTTCCCAGGTTCCAGGCCCCAGCGCTCCATCCCACAGGCCACCGAGGCCATCAGAACACACTCGCCACACCGACACAGCATTAGCCTGGGTACGGTCACCAAGAGAGGACCATCCGTTATTTCATCATGCCCCCAGAGGAGTTTTAGCATATGGAAATGCGCACCATTTTATTATGCTTTTTAAATATTCTGCTTTTATTATTAGGGGCTGCTTTTATTTGGGGGAGACCTGTACATTGGCTGTATCTAGTATGTATACTAGATACATTAGGGCTGTTGGCTTGAATAGAACTTCAAAGACTCCTTCAAAATATCTTTGTTTTGTTTTGTAATGCAGTACAATTGTGGCGGGGGCAGGGGTAGTACCTTAGTGGGCCCATGCTGAGGTACCCCTGAAAAAAATCACACCTGTGACAAGCCCAGTATAAAAAAAGTTTATTGGGGGGAGGGAGGAAAGGGGACCTGGAAAAAGGAGTAGAGTCTGCAAAGAAAGGGAGACATAGAGGACAGAAAGAGAAGTGGTGGGGGGAGGGAGGGAGAGAGGGAGAGGGAGAGACAGAAACAGAGACAGAGACAGAGATAGAGATAGAGACAGAGACAGAGACAGAGACAGAGACAGAGACAGAGACAGAGATAGACAGAGACAGAGACAGAGACAGAGACAGAGACAGAGACAGAGACAGAGACAGAGATAGAGACAGAGACAGAGACAGAGACAGAGACAGAGACAGAGACAGAGATAGACAGAGACAGAGACAGAGACAGAGACAGAGACAGAAACAGAGACAGAAACAGAGAGAGAGACAGAGACAGAGACAGAGACAGAGACAGAGACAGAGACAGAGACAGAGACAGAGACAGAGACAGAGACAGAGACAGAGACAGAGACAGAGACAGAGAGAAGTCCGCTGGGAACACAGAGAGAAAGAAGATGGAGAGAGGGAGAGCCAGCAGTCAGGCTTAAGGCCTTGTTCCCAGCTGCTGGCAGGTGATGATGTAAGCTGTTGCTAGGGAGCTGTTGGGCAGAGCCTAGCAGAATTGCCTGTAAACGCAGTCTTTTTAGTAGATATGTTCTCTTTCAGAAGCTTACAGTCAGACGGTGGTAACCCAATGCCATTTGAAGCCCCCACCATGTTCAGAAACTTGTGAGAACTGGGCTAAATAATTCCAGCTTTAAGGCTTTCCTGATTTGAGCTGCTCCCGATTTCCTTCCTTTGTATCCATTCACGTGCCTGCCTTTGGGTGCAGAGTTCAAGCCGAGTAGTTTCTATGACAATAAAGCAAAGCAAACAAGCAGTAAATTCACTGATTCTTTAGACAGATCTCAGGGGAACAATCTCAAAATATACTGTGAAATGCAGTGTGAGGGGCTGGAGCCAGCAGGGGCTGCAGGCTAGAAGAAGGAGGCCAGGGCGCGAGACAAGGGGTAAGAAAATGTGAAGTTGACATTAGAAATTCTTGGTCTTTTTCCTAATGTGACATAAAAATATCTTCACTGAATAACAAGCATGATACATAGAGCTAATAATTTAATTGGCTCAAACGCTGTTTCTTGGTTTTGGACAGAAAAACTAAAAAGCATTCCCTAAATAACACAAAAATCTGTCCTCATTAGTAACACTGACAAGTTTGAGTCAGTGGCAAAATGTGGAGAGATAAAGTGTGTTTTTTTCTTAAGATGCTGTTTGTATTCTAATGAGAGAGAGAGAGAGACAAAAGGTGTGAATTCAGGTGGGTGGGGTCCTGAGGAGGAGCTGAGAGGAGCTGGGGGTAGGGAAACTGTAATCAGAATATATTGTATGGGAAAAAATCCATTTTCAATACAAAAATCTATCTTAAGGAAATCCTAAACTCGATTATAAATACCTTGACAGTTTCAGAAAGCGAGCTATCGAGAGGCTGGAGAGCCCGCTCAGAACTTAAGATGCCCTGCTGCTTTGGCAGAGTACCCGAGTTCAGCTCTCAGTACCCATGATGGGCAACTCACAAGTGCCTGGACCCCCAGCCTCAGGGAATCCGATGTCCCCTTCTGGTCTCTGCAGGCTCCTGCATAAATGCGGTATACACTCATGTACACATATAAAAATAAAACAAAAGCTTTAAAAATGATCTTTTTGTCTCCTATGTTAAGCAAGAAATCCAACCAAGTTTTGGAATTGATTATCCTGCCAATAGTCTTAGTCAAGACTTGGAATACTTTCCAGGAATTAAGTCCTATCAAATTAAGATTTATTGTTTTTCCTCCAGATGATAAATTACCTTTAAAAAAATCTTTCCAGACAAGTAGATTAGAACTTCTAATCCTTTGTATATAATATTAATAATCACAGAAGTGAAATAAATATTAGGAGAAACAAACTCCCATGTGGCAGAGGATATGGCCTGGCTTTTGACCCCAGCTGTTTCATTTCAGATCTTTCCAGCAGCTGGGGAGGCAGCTTGTCATATGGATTGTGCAAGGACAAGATCCTTTTGGCAAGGTCAGGGAGAGGTCAGGAGCTATGTTAAGACGGGGGTCCAGGGAGGGTGCACAAACGTAGGGGTATATTCGTAGTCTTTAATCTCTATTTCCATAAAACCACCAGTGGTCAATCACAAGTGTTCTATCCTGATGACTGCCTCTAACCTTAATCACCTCCCAGAGATCTCAAGTCTGAACACCACAGCTGAGTGAAATTACCACCCATACAGTGGGGATTAAGCACCGCTGTGTGGTTTGGAGGGAACCCCATGTTCTAACCACAGCAATAGAGAAAGCTTCACAAGGGGAGTGGCACAGGGCATGATCAGAAACTTGGTTTCAGAGTTCTAAAATTAAAGTGTTAGTATACTTTAAAGTGGAATTATCAAGTAAGTATTGTACACAAGAGTTTATTAGAATCAATGTCTAGGCCAAGAGCTTGTATCTGGAAATACTGGGAGTATATACATGGTATATAATGCCAGGAGACTTGATTAGGTCACAAAGCAGGTACCTCACATAATTACCATCATAATTACTACTAGAGAAGGCAGCAAAGCACTGCCCATAGACAAAAGGAGAGCTGAGAGGCGTGGCTTGCAACAAAGCCCCGCCCATAGACGAAAGGAGAGCTGAGAGGCGTGGCTTGCAACAAAGCCCCGCCCATAGACGAAAGGAGAGCTGAGAGGCGTGGCTTGTTGCCTCAACAGTTGGTCAGTTTGTAGCTAAACCAAATATTGGATTTTTCCTCTTCAAAACAAGATTTCTCTGTTTAGTCCTGGTTGTTTTTTAACTTGCTCTGTAGACCAGACTGGCCTCAAACTCATGCATCCCCCTGCCGATACTGGTCTTCTTTATGATTCATATATTGATAATGTGAACTAGAAACTGATGTTGTGTTCCATTTGATTTTACTACCTCATTTTCTTTTAAGGATTTATAAATTCTTTATCCAAAAGACAGTGTGAAACACAGCCTGCAAGTAAGAAGTATTTGGTACATATTAGTAGGTAGGGATGAAGTAATGGCGGAGGATTTGAATTTAGAGGAGTCTCAGGACAGCCCGGAGTGTTACTAGTGCAGTAGAAATGTGAAACTAAGGTTCACTGCAGCCACAAGGAACAGAGAAACTGGGGCAACACTGAAATCATAGTTACAAAGCATAATTAACTGTGATGATATGAACTACAAAACAGTAAACCCCCACAAACAATAAGATAACAATAAGTTAATAATATTATATTTTCCATTGAGATATATGTCAAGACCTTGGCAGGTGCCTTCCGATGATGAAGCTCAGTTAACAAATTAGAAATGCCAGGAGATTAAATCTGATAATCTACTCTCAATTTTAGTGACACCAGTTCATAGTATCTTTCTTTCCTCGTTAAGAAAATCCCATCATGGCTTCTCTTTGGCACATCCAAATGCCAGTGTCACTATGCTTGTCCTTTGGGTACCATACTAAGAAAAATAAAGCCACTTGAAATAAGCCCAAGGTGTGAAGTAGTCACACTAATGCTGTCGTCTGCCCATGTTTAGCCCAAGGCGTGAAGTAGTCACACTAATTCTGTCTGCCAGTGTTTAGCCCAAGAAATGAAGTAGTCACACTAATGCTGTCATCTGCCAGTGTTTAGCCCAAAGCGTGAAGTAGTCACACTAATGTTGTCGTCTGCCCGTGTTTAGCCCAAGGCGTGAAGTAGTCACACTAATGCTGTCTGCCAGTGTTTAGCCCAAGGCATGAAGTAGTCATACTAATGTTGTCGTCTGCCCGTGTTTAGCCCAAGGCATGAAGTAGTCACACTAATGCTGTCGTCTGTCCGTGCTTAGCCCAAGGAATGAAGTAGTCACACTAATGTTGTCGTCTGCCCGTGCTTAACCCAAAGCGTGAAGTAGTCACACTAATTCTGTCTACCAGTGTTTAGCCCAAGGCATGAAGTAGTCACACTAATGTTGTCGTCTGCCCGTGTTTAGCCCAAGGCGTGAAGTAGTCACACTAATGTTGTCCTTTGACCGTGTTTAGCCCAAGGCATGAAGTAGTCACACTAATGCTGTTGTCTGCCTGTGTTTAGCCCAAGGCATGAAGTAGTCACACTAATGCTGTCTGCCAGTGTTTAGCACCGTTTGCATCCCAGAGTTGCTGAGGAAGCCTATGAGGTTGTCATGCCATAACTTGTTCATCTTTGATTTTGATGGGGGCTCAGAAAAAGCTGAGAGAATGTGAATCAGTGCTTGTGAGTGACGTCTTCCTGGTAGCCTGCCTTGAGGACTTCATATTTGAAACTTTTTTGTGGTATCCACCAGTGTATCAGTATTAATACATTAGCAGATACACTGGATATGACTGCAGAAGAAGCTGAAAGATGGATTGTGAATTTAATTAGAAATGCAAGGTTGGATGCAAGATTGCTTCTAAACTAGGTCATGTGGTAATGGGCATCAGTGCAGTCTCGCCCTACCAGCAAGTGACTGAAAAGACTAAACGTCTTTCTTTTAGAAGTCAAATGTTGGCCATGAGTATCAAAAAGAAACTTAATCAGAACAATACATCAGAGGCTCCCAACTGGGCAACACAAGATTCTGGCTTCTGTTAAAGGATTATAAAGAAAAGGAGAAACAGGAATAAGTGGAAGACACAGCAGTCGCTGTGTGTAAAGGACAACATACATTTTTAGAAGCAGTAACATGCTTGCTACAAATCTTGGAGAAATTGAATAAAATTGACTATGATTTTAAAAAAAAAAAAGGAGTCAGAAATCCAAATCTGGAAACCTAGGAACACAAAGGAAGTAAACCTCTCATTCACAGGTGAGAAGGGACAGAAATAGTTCAGTCCATATGTCTAAACTGCAGCATCACACAGTCATTCAAATACCTATTGGAGACCTCTAATCCCTTAGATCCTAGGTGCTTAAACTCTGCGTCATGACTCCATGCAGCTGCATATGGGGTCATAAAAATTTCGACAATAGCGAAGGGTTTCTGAACACACAATAACATCAACAAATGGATGGGAATCAGATGCGTAGTGAATCTAAGGTGTTGCTGGCAGCAATTGTCAGGATTGAGGTTGCATCCAATGATTTTACCACTGTCTTGGTTCCGAATAAACAGTGTGTGTGTGTGTATGTGTGTGTGTGTGCGCGCGCGCGCATGCGGGTGCATGCACTGGCATCCTATAGCTGCCAACACATGAACCTCAGGCCTGTGTGTGCCAAGTTTTCAGCCCTTTCAGCCCTTAGAGCAGCATAATCAGTTTATTGTAGAAAATGGCAAAATTGTCCCACAGTCAATCCTCAGTGTCTAAGTGCCAAATTAAGATGGTTTGATATTATTGTCTTAAAATCTCTGATTTTAAAATTGGTATTTGAATTGCTGGCCTGGGTGATAATTTAAAAAAAAAAATCAACCAATTTTGGCTTGGGATTAGTACAGAGCTCTGAAGGTTCTGCGATGACTGTCGATGCACTTCTGTCATTTTTTATTATGTACTTATGCACAGCAGAATTCTCAGCACTGATTTTAAATCAAAATTATCAATCAACTCAGAAAAACATTAAAGATGATCTATGTGCTATAGTATCAAGTATTCAGCCAAGATTAAATTACTTATGTAAAATAAATAAACATACCCATCTCGTTAGAATGTGAATTTGTTTTCAATTTTAGTGGTAAAAATATATATTTACCACAGACTAGCTTTAAAATACATTTCATTATGATATACTCTCAATAAGTTATTAGTTCGACTTGTAAACCTACTTTATGTACTTGTACACCCAGACGTGTGAAAATTTCTTGGACAGATGGGAACCTTTGATAAGCTCTGTCTTCTATAAACACACACACACAGCACCTCAGAAAGCCCTGCTTGCCACTCTCTCAATAGACGGTCTGCACGGGCGCCGTGGGCAACAGGGACAGCTGAGGTTCTCAGCTTCCTCTCCTTCCTCTGTCCCTTCCTTGGCTGCTTCCTCTGGAATTTGGGTTCAGCTATGAGGGAAACTCACGCACTGGAGCTCTCTGTGGGAATGACTGCCAAGGTCAGGTATTGCCTAGAACTCAGTTTCGACTGGGTTTCGTCTTGGGAGAGCGACAAATATTTCTTGCCCTGTCTGGCCCAAGTTGCCTAACAGGCCCCATCACTCTTGGGAGTAACTGCTCTTTCCTTCATAAACACCAAGCAGAATGTCACTTTCTGTGGTTATTGCCATACCTTGGCTTCCAATCCACTGTCTCAGAAAGGGGTGCATCAGGAACCCCCGTGGTGAAGCAAGGACTCAAGTCTCAAACTTCATCATCATCCCTGCTGGTACCTGTGGGACTGGGTGTGCCAGCTCCTGCTCAGTGTTATGCTGTGTTCTTTGGATGTGAGTCCTTTTACCTCACTGGTGCCTGGGTTCCCATCTCACTGACTCTTCAAGACAGATGAGGCGGCAATGGCGAACTGGTAGGAAGGCAAGCATCTGACTGCAGGAACATTCCATAAACACAGAGAGAGCGTGTCTGCCCATCCCAGCCCCCACCTCGGAACAAGAAAGCACAGCGTGAGTCAGGTTCAAAGGGCAAAGGGCAAAGGGCAAAGGGCAGACTTGCCAGAGGACTGGGAGATGTACGCTCATTTTATTTCATTTCGTGTGCACATTAATGGGGACCCAGAGACAAAGGCCACTTCTGCAAAAGTTAAGTGAAGCTGGTGGTGTGAGCAAAACATAAGCCTATAAATAGCTGTCCACTGCTTCTGTCTCAGCACCTTCTAAGCCCTGTTTGACCACGAAAGTGGGAAGGGTTTACCAAGTCATCCTTAACACTCGGAGAATGCGAACATTTTCAGAGCTCTGAACGCTGCACCAAATTTACACAAACAGAAACATGGAGTTCTATTGTTTGGTAATGAATAATTTAATTCATTATGCATCAGACTCCCCAGAAGCAAACCTTACAATGGGACTGAATTGCTGATTCAGAAAGTGTCCCTTATTTATGAATCTTTAACATTTGCATAGCTTCAAAGGTCTCATGGCATAGGACTCAAATGACGTTACCATGAAATCCATTCTTTCTTCAATAACTAAAACATTTTGAAGCTCTGAAGATATACTTCTTAGCAAGCGCCCAGTTATTTTGAAAGCTGGTTTAAAGAGAAGTAAACAAAACCATGCTTACCAAGAGCCGGGATAACAGCCACAGATTGAAAATGGCCACCTTCAGATTATTCACAAGGTCTCAGAGCATAAAGTTTGCATGACTAGTAAATTGTTAATGTTTCAATTGGCTTTAAAACATGCACACAGCTTCCTGAGAGAGAAGAAAGTGTGAGCACTAGAAGTACTTATGGTGTGTTGGAGCTGGGCCATGCCCTGGCCATTCCTGCCTCTCCTCACTCTGCTTTTCACCTCTCAGGAAGTTGAGAGTCTCTTCCTTGGGCTGCCATGATGTTCTGCCTATGCACCCAGACAGCCCTCTGAAACTCTTGAGACATGTTGAGTCTTTTCTTCCAGAAGTTGTTTCTGTTGGGCTTTTTGTCACTGTGACATGAAAGCTAACTGTTTCACACACCATGTTTCTTTTCATCTTAGTGTTAAAACTGCCCACCACATTTTCCCCAAGTTCAAAGTGCAAACTGTTGCTGCGGTTCACGTTCTCAACGCACAGATTTTAATTATTCTCATTCTGGACTCAATGTATCATGTCTCACACAAAACCCACGATGCTTTTACAGCTTTGAATGAAATGCTGGGGACTTCATGGAAGACAGTTATTTCATGGTGCAGAAAACAAGGAAATATTGGACTGGAGGCTGTGTTCATCAAGGTTGTTGGTGCGGGGAGAATTTAGCTGTGCTCATGAGGAATGTGATCTGGGCAGGAAGGATCCACTCAGCAGAGACAACGAAGCATCAGGTCTCCGTGTCCATGGAAACAAATCTACCTAATTTGAGCTTATCATGTGGGGGAGGGAGCAGGGGCTGTTAGAATCAGAATCTTATCAATGCTTAGAATGAGGGATTCAGGAAGAATGAACTATAATTTGGAGGTAAAGAGCTGTATTAAATTTTACCTCTGCTGCCAGGCGTGGTGGCACGTGCCTTTAATCCCAGCACTTGTGAGAGGGAGAGGCAGGTTATCTCTGTGAGTTTGAGACCAGCCTGGTCTATATAGTGAATTCCAGGACAGCCAGAACTACACTCTGAGACTCTGTCTTGATAAAACAAAACAAAACAAAAAATTAAATTAGTTAAATTTTAAAAATTAAAGAGTCAACTCTGCATGCATCAGCTCGCTCCCTCACAAGAACTCAGTGAGGCAGAGCTATGTCCTTACCATCTATTGTTTAGTGGATTGGTTTGAGTTTTTCAAGCAGGATCTCGTGTAACCAATCTCACTAAGAAACCAAGGATGACCTTGAGCTTCTGCTCCTCCTCCCTCCGCAGCTCCTCCTCCCTCCGCAGCTCCTCCTCCCTCCGCAGCTCCTCCTTCCTCTGCAGCTCAAGGACTGTAATTGCAGAAGAAATAAGAAGGTCAACGTTGAGTTAATAACCTGTGCACATCGATATCTGAGTCAGAGAGGCAAGCGGACTTGGCAGCTCCATATCTCTGCTCCTCCTGTTGCACTCCATTGAGCTGTGGTGTGGGGATGTCTTGGTCTGGGACTCCTTTTCTTCTGTGCAGACCATAAACATTTTGCCACATGACTGTGACTTTATTTCCTCAAAGCATAGCGCATCCTTGGCATACAATCAATGATCAGTAAGTGTGAGGTGAGTGCAAGAAGGGACTGACCAGTCCACTGCCCTAGGAGAACTGACAAGAGGAGACAACCACAGATGAAGATATCCAGTCAAACCACAAGCGGAAGGGTCATTGGTGTGCTTACAGGATAGATGGGTGGGAAGGTTTTCAGAATTCAGTCAGCCAAAGACAAACTTGGTCCTGTGGCATGATGTAATTAGTTGACCAACTGCCCCCAGCTAATGCTGATGAGATAATTTTAATACTAGAAGTAAGGCAGTGTGTCACACACCTCAATCCCAGCACTTGGCAGGCAGAGGTAGGCTGATCGCTGTGATTTCAAGGTCAGCTTGGTCCTCTTAGGGAGGTTCAGGCTATCCAGGGCTACATAGCGAGACTCTGTTTCAAGACAACAACAATAATAATCCCAGAAAACAATGGATCAAGTAAATTTTAATATTCAGTGCACATCAAGCAATGGGTATATATAGATATTCATAAGACAGACCTAATATTTGAAATTCCTTAAGTTGTTTTAGAATATTTATTATACACACAGCACTATGGCAAGCTGCATAGGGATACAACCATGGAGACACATTTGAAGGCCTGGATAGAAAGTCAAAAGGTACAAGGCAGGAGATGGGGCTGAAGGAGAAAGTACTTAAGCCCATTAAGGCTCAATGGTTTTGTGGACACTTTCTTTAAATGGGGCCTCAGTGGTTCAGGAATATTTTACTGAATGGAAAAGAAAGAAGGGGATTGAATTTTTTTTTAAGGGGATTGAATCTTAACTGAGAGAATCAACTTGAAGCTCAGAAACACACAAAGAAATTCAGGGCACACAGATCATGTGTGAGCAACAGTGGAAGATATATATATATATATATATATATATATATATATATATATATATATATATGTGTGTGTGTGTGTGTGTGTGTGTGTGTATACAGAATAAGCTGGGATGCAACCATGGAGCGCCTAGGGCTCTAAACTATGATATTGGCAATTCGTTCTCTCTACAGACCCACTAGGTCTTACTACGGTAACAGCATGCTCTATACCTGTGCGATGTGGCAGTTACTGAGCGCATGTGGCTATTGAGGATTTGCAGTGTGGCTCATTCGATAAAGAAATTAAAATTCCGATTGGATTTAAATTTAGCTGCATTTAACTATGTTAAATTTAAATGCAGGTAGACAATGGATGCCATGTGGGATATGCATATGATGGCACTCAAACTTTTACACGAGGGATTGCAGAGACGACTCGGCACTTAAGAGCTCTTGCTGTTCTTCTAGAGGACCAGAATTCAGATCCCACGATCCACCTGAGTCAGCAGCAGCTCACAGTCACCCATAGCTCCAACTCCAGGGGACCTGACACAGTCTTCTGGCCTCTGTGGCACAGCTGACTTACCTGGGAGGAGTTCTCCTTAAGCACACTCAGTGCTCCACAGAGATGCAATCCATCCTTAGTCTTATAATCTCACCCAGTGAGAAGCAGCATGGAAATTAATTAATTATACCACAGAATGACAATTAACAGAAGAAACGTGGCTGGAAAGATTAGATAAAAACAGGAACAGATGGTAGATTTCTGGTAATTTTTAAAAAATTCTAGCACACCAACGTGACTGATTTGTGACTGCTGAGAAACATCACATTCTATTCCTTGGATGCTAAGGATGCTAAGGGTCTGTCTTACTCATTCCTGGTGATTAACGTATGCATTCCTAATGCATTGTTCATGAGCCACTAGGTAAAGACATTAAAAATAAGGCAGTGTCAACACGCAGAAGGGTCAACTGTTTCTGAGGCAGCTGTGTGGTATAGCACTTCAGGCCTCCAGGCAATTTACCAATCATGATAAAAAGAACAGAAACTTAATGTGTCATTTGCATTCTGTACAACTCATTTTAGACCTTAGGGGGCACACTGTGCAGGTCAGATAGCACTTGAGTCACCCATCAGGCTGAGCCACCTAGCTGGTCCGGATGTGTATCCTACTCACTTTGGCTCCTGCCATTGGCATCTGGTATACCAGTAGGTCCTTATGAAACAGCTGTTGACTGAAGGAATTATCCTGTGTTATTTTTACTGTGGTGTGTGTAGCTCAGTTGTGTACTTATAAACTATTGCATTTCTGGATATTATAAAGCCACTGTTAGAGCTAAATTTTCTTAGCGCCTAAAGATAATCCTGTGAGGTAAATTTAGAATGCATGTAAGGGGTTAATTCAAGCTGTCATGCTGTAATTTAAAATGGCATCAATATGTTTCATTAGAAGGATATTAGAATGTTTGTTTTACCTTATAAATCCTCTGACTGACTCTTAAGCATCTTACTATAGTATAGCTACAGAAATAATAGCTACAGATATAGGCATCTCATCCCTCCACTCCACCCAGGTGTGCCTATTTGGGAATAGTCATTGTCCAAAACACAGAAATATAAAGAATTCTAGGACATGGTCCCTGCATGTGAGGAGCCCAGAACCAGTGAGAGAAAACACTGGAGACAGGTTATGCCCTACAGTCTAATGCATGTACAGTACAATCTTGACTCTAGATGCAGCAATGAAGACCAGAGCAAATGGCTGTGGGCTTCAGATTCTCTTGAGCTCTGACCCTTTGATGACAAAATTGAATGGTGCCATTTTGAAGGCTGGGATTTAGGGGCAGTAGTCTTGGGTTTGGATCTCATGCTCTATCACCTTTTGTTTTTGCTGAGTATGTCTCTACAGAAGTGTGGCACACCTGCAGAGAACTACTTGTCCTCTCGTGCAGCTGAATGAGCGTCCACACAATGAGCACACCCGTGCAAGCCAGCTCCCAAATCTAGGAACAGAAGCTACACAGTCATCTCCAAGATTGTTCAAGCTCCCGGCCACTCCGGTCTCCTGTGGGCAAACACTGTGGCGGTTTCTAAGGTGACTAGTTTTCTTGTAATTAGTTTTGCACTTCATATAAATAGAATTACAGAGTGAATTTTCTTTTTTTGTCTGCACTTGCTTAACATATTTGTGAGCTTCATCCATTTCGACAAGGACTTGGAGAGCGGTGATTTTCAGTGCTTGGGGGACTGCATTTTGTGAGTAACATATGGTGTGGACCATTGGGGACCGCTGCTGTGGTTTCCAGCTCGGGGCTGTCGCAGACAATGCTTCTATAAAGGACCTACTGTATAATGAGTGGTTGCCCGAATTTACCTTCTCCCCAGAGCACAGTAGATCCTCACGGCTCCACAGGCCCACTAGCTGATAATTGCCATCTTTTATTTTGTTCCAATGTAAGCGCTCCAGTGGGTATACACTGGTGTCATCTTATGATATTAGTTTGCATTTTGTCCCACTTTCAGTGGCTGTGAGAAAACACCCCAACAAAAAGTAACTCAGGGGAGAAAGCTGTTCATGTCAAGTTCCAATTCCAGCTGATAGTCCATCATTTTGGGGGAAGTCAAAGCAGGAACTTCGAAGAGTAGTCACCTCACAGCCATAATTAAGAGCAGAAAGCAGTGAATGAAGACATACTCTCTTGCTTGTGCTTGTCTCAATTTCTCACTGTTAAATAGTGGCTTGTAAAGCTAGATTTTGTACTTATAGCTATTGCATTTCTAGATACTATATCTACACAAACTTACCTTGGTAATGGTGCCCTCCACAGAGAACTGGATCCCCCTTACACTGATTACCTGAAATAATACAGTCCTCTCACAGACATGCTCTGAGGCCGACCAATGAGGACAATTACTCCCTGAGACTTCTCAAAGGTGTTTCTTGGTGATATCAATTTAGCAATTAAAGCTACCCATATTTTTTCTATATTAATAAAGTGATCTTTGGTGTCTTATGTGTCTCCTTAAGTGTTTTGACCAGTTTTCACAATGGATTGTCTCTTTCTTTATTGATTTATAGAAGTCATGTATGCATTTGACTCCTTTATTAGCTGTCCGTATTGACAGCACACTCCCTCTGTGTCCCATGTGTCTTCACTTTCTTCATTGTATTGTGTGTTGACAGCACACCTCCCTCTCAATCAGTGTGACTTCAATTTCTTCATTGTATCTTTTGATGAACAGAAGTTCTTACCCTGTTACTCCTATTATTTTCTTTCGACTTCTAACAATGTCAACAACCCACTGAAAACCTTTAATCTACATCTCAGTAACAGACCCCTTTTCCCTCCATGTCCTTCTAGAAGCTGCGTGCCTGTACTGTTTACAGTTAGGTCTGAAGCACATTTGTTGTACTGTTTCATCTCTCTACACTCATGTGATCTATACTAAGATTCATTTTCTTCTTGTCCCAAAAGGAGAAACAGTGCCTGTTTAAGTTATGTGCAGATAAAGGAGACGCCGCCCAGTGATTCTCTCACCAACGTCCACAACGATGTGTTGTGGTCCACATGGAAATAACTTCCTTCCAAAAGATGTAGCCAATTAAAAACACAATTTGGGAATTAATTGTCCTATAAGGCAGAATACAATAAATACTATAATCAAGTCATAAATGGGGCTTTCGTCATAAGAAAGCAATGCAAAACAGACAGTGGAAGACAAGGGAAGAGGAAGACACTCTAACACTAGAAGACAGGGCCCAGCAACACTCTGGTGTGTCATCTTAATGTGCAATCTTTATCCATTTTGGTTAAAATGAATGATGAAAATAGAATTCCTTATTAGAGAAAGCGCAATAAAACTAGATCTCTCATCTACTCCAAACATGACTTATGGTGCTATAAATAGATCAGACCCTCCTGGAAACGTAAGTCAGAACCACAAAATGATTTTTCCATTTCATCTAGCAATCCCACTTTGGGAAGTTTATACTAAGGAATAATTTAAAACGTGAAAAAATATGCATGGAGTTTGTACCAGAGTTGCTTAGCATAGCAGAAGCAACTGAAGTGTGCATCCTTGAGAGAAGAAGGGGATGCTGCTGCAAGCCTCTCAGGGACTGAAAAGCCATCGGACATGATGTGACAGTGTGAATGTGTAAGAATGGCCGTGATGTGGCATTCACTCTCTGATAAGTGGATATTAGCCCAGAAGATCGGAATACACAAAGTACAATCCACAAACCACAAGAAACTCAAGAAAAAGGAAGACCAAAGTGTGGATACTTCATTCCTTCTTAAAAGGGGGAACAAAATACCCATGGAAGGAGTTGAAGAGACAAACTATGGAGCAGAGACTGAAGGAAGAACAATCCAGAGACTGCTCCACCTGGGAATCCTTCCCATATTCAATCATCAAATCCAGACACTATTGTGGATGCCAGCAAGTGATGGATGGCAGGAGCCTGATATAGCTATCTCCTTAGAGGCTCTGACAGTACCCAACTAATACAGAAGTAGAGGCTCACAGCCATCCATTTGACTGAGTACAGGGTCCCCAATGAAGGAGCTAGAGAAAGGACCCAAGGAGCTGAAGGGCTTGCAGCCCCTTAGGACAAACAACTAGTACCTTCAGAGCTCCCAGGGACTAAACCACCAACCAAAGAGTACACATGGTGGGACTAATGGCTCCAGCTGCATATGTAGCAGAGGATGGCTAAGTCGGTCATCAATGGGAGGAGAGGCCCTTGGCCCTGTGAAGGTTCTATGCCCTGGTATAGAGGAATGCCAGGGCCAGGAAGCAGGAGAGGGTGTGTTGGTGAGCAGGGGGAGGGGGGAAGGAACAGGGGTTTGTTTTTGCTTTTGTCTTTGTTTTTGTTTTGGAGGGGAACCTGGCAAAGGAGATATTGTATGACATGTAAATAAGAAAACATCTAATAATAATAATAAAAAAAAAGACTGGCCATGATGACGTCTGTGAAGAGCTGCCTGTCCTGGCCAAGAAGCTGGAGGGGACAGTAGGGACAACACAAAGTGTTTATTGAGGATGGTAAAAAGTGGAAGCAAAGTCTGCACTTCTTATGTAAGTTTATGTGATGCTTAAACTTCGCCTCTACTGTAAAATCCTCCACACATATACCCCATCTCTGAACTATAGTATCTGTCTAAACCTAATTGATACATGTTTTTCTCTTTCCACTAGAGTCTTGGGTCTTGCCCTTTGTATTTCTGTCTCCAAATATAGGTTGGAAACATAGTTATTCATAAATGTTAGATCAAGGAATGCACTGAACTTCAACAGTTTGTTGATGGTGTCTTTAGGTAAGGTCCCCAGAACCATAGCTTTCTTTGGTGCCAGATAAAAATTAATCAACTTGGAATTTTTCTTAATTCTTTCAGACACCACAAGAAGTTTCAGTCCTTTAAATCCTAACCTGACAATTCCTGGTGATCTTTGAGATCTAGAATGTGAGTATCCAACCTATTTAGGGAAGAAAGGGAATATAACGAAATTTCTCTTTGGCTGAAGATTTGTGTCTCTCACGCACACTGCTACATAGTCCTGCGTTCATCCCAGATCTAAGAGATGAATATAGACATCTCAATTACCACAAAAGTAAGAAAGACACCCTAAAGAGAGCCTGCTTGTACACCAGAGGCTTGCTTATCAAAACGGTGCATGCAAAAGTGTGGAGGGGGGTCTTACATGCTCACTGCTTCTGCTAGGAGATAAAAAGCTCCCAATAGATCTTACATGCTCACTGCTTCTGCCAGAGGGTAAAAAGCTCCCAAGCTTCCCACAGACTTAAGTGATCCAACAGGTTATAAGTTAGTGAAGGAAATAGAGTAATTAGAAGACAGATATTTTCTGCGCTACACATGAGAAATCCGGCACTCGGATATTTAATAATTAGATGAGGTGTCCTTCCTACACAACCTCTGGAACCATCCATCTTTCAAGCAGAAAAGAGCATTCAACAGTTGGAAAACCTACAGTGTAAGTTTGCTGCTACGCTCTAGAGCTTGTGATTTAAATGACACATGACTCCCAATGCAAAGTAATATCTGCTGAAAAAACGGAAGTGAGAGATGGAAAGTCCCTTAGAGAACAGTCATTGTGGGGATTGGGAGAGCTTAGGGGGAAATGCTGGCTGTGCAAGCATGAGGCTCCGAGTTCAATCCCCAGTGCCTACAGAGGATGGGTAGGGGAAAAAGCTGGCCATGAAGAGTGGCCTGTGCCTGCAACCCCAGGGCTGGAGAGGCAGAGCCAGGAGAATCCTAGGGCTATCTAGTCTACCTGTCCAATGAGACGGTGAGCTCTAGGTTTGATGAGCAATGCTGTCTCAGGAAGTGAGGTGAGTAATGAGCAAGGAAGAAATCCGAAGTCAACTTCTAGCCTCCATATAAATTCTCATGCACACCCAAGTACACATACACACACACACACACACACCCCCACACACACGGGGTGGGGGTAAGAAAAGGGGAGGCAGTGATAAAAGCAAAAGTAAATTGTCGCAGACCTTTGTGAAGTTGCAAGGCATTGTGCTGCTGGTGTGTAAGGGAAGGGCTGTGTGGCTTCAGTCTATAACCAGGCTGATGCTGTGGCTTCAGTCAACAACCAGGCCGATGCTGTGGCTTCAGTGAACAACCAGGCTGATGCTGTGGCCTCAGTCTATAACCAGGCTGATGCTGTGGCCTCAGTCTATAAGCAGGCTGATGCTGTGGCCTCAGTCTATAAGCAGGCTGATGCTGTGGCTTCAGTCTATAACCAGGCCAATGCTGTGGCTTCAGTCTATAACCAGGCCAATGCTGTGGCTTTAGTCGACAACCAGGCCGATGCTGTGGCTTCAGTCTATAACCAGGCCGATGCCGTGGCTTCAGTCTATAACCAGGCCGATGCTGTGGCTTCAGTCTATAACCAGGCTGAT
>NW_022196898.1:100028983-100057544 GCF_008632895.1 Mastomys coucha | reverse complement strand
CCGATGCTGTGGCTTCAGTCTATAACCAGGCTGATGCTGTGGCCTCAGTCTATAACCAGGCTGATGCTTGCCATTGCATAACCTTGGAATTAGGCTCTCTGATTTTTGGTGGGCTCATTAACATGATGGAAATAATGTATATGTTGCTGGTTGTTTTAAAAATTGCTATGACATATAAACACATATGTAACACTGTATACTTTGTGAGGTTCTTAGCACATGAGGACACATAACAAATGATATGTTGTTGCATGTTATGGTCAAAGTTGTCATTATACATGTACCTTCAACTAGATTAGTCCCAGTCATTGCTTCGATTCAGCTTCCATGAGGGAAGGGAGCAACCTCAGCCTGAGAAATGTTTCCTTTTATTTCTTTAAGAGTCATCAATGGAGATTTTCTATTCTTTTACAAATGATCATACCCTCCATTGACCTCTATTGTCCCCTCCTTCTCTTCTCCCCTCTCCCCTAGCAAAGCTTTTCCTCTGTAATGATCTTTTCTGCATTATTGCTAAAGTCTTCCATGCTAAACTGGCCATAGTTAGATGGTGGATGACAGACATGCCTGCCAGGGTCACTGAGGGACTGAGTGTAGGCATGTGTTAGCTGTCCAGGCTAGTGGTTCTCAACCTGTGGGTCATGACCCATTTGGGGTCAGAAAAGTCTTTTCAAGAGGGGTTGCCTGAGACTATCAGAAAACACAGATATTTACATTATAATGTATAATGATAACAAAATTACAGTTATGAAATAGAAACAGAAATTATTTTATGGTTGGGGGTCACCACAACATGAGGAACTTTATTAAAGAGTGCCAGCATAGGGAAGGTTGAAAAACGTTGGTCTAGAGTCTAGCAGAGTGCAAAGAAAGTCCTCAAGCCTTCTTTGTGTGGATGGGCAAATGGTCCTCCATCTTAACCACTTGAGCAAGCCCAGCAAGCTTAGCCCTTTACGGAGACAAGGTCTGTGTGTCAGCAGGAACTGGCTGCTTTTGGATGACTCAGAGAGCAATCCCCTCCAAAGCTCCTTCCTCTTCCAGCATCCCTGGCCCTTTGAAAGTCCTCATCATCATCTTGTGATTATCTACAGTTCCATTTCCTCTGTTCCTTCTGCAGGACAGGTCTGGAGCAGTCCCCTTGCTTCAAATAAATTGAGTCAGTTTTGATTTTTCCCACCACACAGGCTGCTTTCTGATATGTTCTTACTTGTGTCTGATTTTCTGCTATCTCTGTGTTTTATCTGTGTTTGCTTATCACAATCTCGTGTTGTTTGATCATTTTCTTTGCCTTCTCCCCAACTATACTGTTTAAGCTACTTACTACATTTTATTCATTTGTTTGTTTGGTGTGTGTGTGTGTGTGTGTGTGTGTGTGTGTGTGTGTGTCTGTCTGTCTGTCTGTCTGTCTGTCAGTCTGTCTGCCTGTGTCTGTGTAGGTGGATGGGTGCTGACACTTGTACCACAGTACCAGAGCACATGTGTAGAGGTCAAAGGACAGATCTGGGGAGTCAGTTCTCTCTTCCCAAGCATGCAGGTCCTAGGAAACAAATCAGTTCTTCAGACTTGCTGATACTGAGCTGTCTTACTGGCCCCATCACACTTATTACATACACTTGTTACATACACTTATTACATACACTTGTTACACACATTCTCCAATGGAAACTAGGCCCCTTGCCAGCCAGAGATGGTGTATCTCTTAGTTTCTGCACCGAAACCTACCACGGTCTGCCAAGATGTGACCACAAGAGACAACTTTATTAATCTTCCACAGATGTCCCAACTCCTATACCTTCAAAACATTAACCATTCTCAAAAATTATAAAAATTAAAGTCATACCAAAAGATTTTGAGGAGGATGGACACAATTTAATTTGGATAAAATATAGAGCCAAAAAAAAAAAAATGAAGTCTTTGTTCGTCTAAACTGATTTGGTCTTGACCTATTTATCTGAATATAAGGTAGGAAAATGTCATGATATGCTAATTGTTACCAAATACGAAGACTGGAGAACATCATAGTTTGTTGGAGCTTGTAGGAATGTGTCTCTGCAGTGGAGGGTGGGGGTGGAAGGGGTGGTGTTCAGCTCTTTCTATGTGTCTCTGCAGTTCAAGGGGCTTCAGCTCTTTCTATGTGTCTCTGCAGTGTGTGTGTGTGTGTGTGTGTGTGTGTGTGTGTGTCTTTCTATGTGTCTCTGCAGTACGAGGGGCTTCTGCTCTTTCTATGTGTCTCTGCAGTGTGTGTGTGTGGCTCTTTCTATGTGTCTCTGCAGTGTGTGTGTGTGTGTGTGTGTGTCTTTCTATGTGTCTCTGCAGTTCAAGGGGCTTCAGCTCTTTCTATGTGTCTCTGCAGTGTGTTTGTGTGGGGGGAGTTCAGCTCTTTCTATGTGTCTCTGCAGTACAAGGAGCTTCAAACTCTTTCTATGTGTCTCTGCAGTACGAGGGGCTTCTGCTCTTTCTATGTGTCTCTGCAGTGTGTGTGTGTGTGTGTGTGGCTCTTTCTATGTGTCTCTGCAGTACGAGGGGCTTCTGCTCTTTCTATGTGTCTCTGCAGTGTGTGTGTGTGTGTGTGTCTCTTTCTATGTGTCTCTGCAGTACGAGGGGCTTCAGCTCTTTGTATGCCCAGCCTTAGAATCATGGCGGAGCTGGTGAGGCAGCACAGACTGGGCAAGGATGCACTTGTTCTCCTGTCTGTCCCTGCTATCTGCAGCCCAACTTTCAAAGCCTGTACTTTCTTCATATGCTCTGTCCCTATGAGGCCGCCATCTGCAGTAACAGTGATGAGCCTCTCCCTTTCCTGCACCTCTCTACTCTGGGATACACCAGTGATGAGCCTCTCCCCTTCCGGCACCTCTCTACTCTGGGATACAACAGAGAGCATCAGTTGTCACTCTGTAAGTCTGATGAAAACTTGCTACATCTGTTTCCAAGCTGGCTACAGTGTGTTTTCTCTGATTCCCTCTTTACTGGGTTGTTGTTGTCACTTGCTGGATTTACTAAGGACACTAAGAATCATGCATCACCTCAAAACAAAACAAACCATAACACCAGCAACAGAACCAAGGTAAGGACTACCTCAAGAAGACCTACAGGAATTGACTTCTTCAGTCCCGTGGGCTTGTACGCCTACTGAGCCACCAGACCCTAGGATTTTCCAAGGACTGTGGCAATGGTTGCACAGGACAGAGATGGCTTTGACTCCCTCCAAAGCCTGCTGCCAACTAAGCTAGAAGAAGGGAAGTAGAGACATATTCTCACAGAGGACGCCATTGTCCTCAGGACAGAAAACCCTCCTCTATCAAGGTTACCACATGGACACATTGTTATGGCACGTGGCTTCACAAATGTTCACAAATATTATTTAATTGAGCTAATTAAAATTTGAGCTCCCTTCCTCTGGTCAAATAAAGCTGTAGCCATCCTCAGGCTTGACCAACAGTGGTTTATGTGGACCAAGAAGTAAGTTCACGGATAGATCTTGAAACAGACGCTCAGTTGGTGAGTTTTTAATTTGAAGTCTTTAGAGTGTTGGTTTCCACCAGACCCCAGACGCCAGGAGTCTGTGTCTTTTGCCTCCATTCTGCCACATAGGCTCTCCAGAGTAGGCTCTTGCAAGCAGTTAGAGATCACACTCCCAAGAGGCCCAGAGATCCCAGATCACATCTCTCAAAGAGGCAGTGAAAAGACATCTTCTGTGGGAAATGAGTCATCCTGGTTGTGTGGGGAGGATGGGTGCACCTTGGTAGTGATCTGCCACCAGGTAGGCACCAGTACACCTCACCTATCTCCTGTTAGGGGGTTCTGATAGCCTTAGGCCAGTGAGCACCTGATCCTCTAATCTGAGGTCCACGCACTCCACCCATCCAGCCCTTTCCAGTTTAAAGCAGACCCCAGCTCACCACCACTAAAATCCTCTCTTTCTCCTTCAGCTCCTCCGGGCAGAGAAGATTCTTTGACTGCTCACTAAACCTTGTGTCAGGCCTTCTACTAAAATGTGTAAGTTGACCCAACTTTCCTTAAGGGGGAGCTCATGGTAAGTGGGGTGTGTGTGTGTGTGTGTGTGTGTGTGTGTGTGTGTGTGTGTATGTGTCTGTCTGTCTGTCTGTCTGTCTGTCTGTGGTATGTGTGTGGGAGGGTCTGTCTGTCTGTGGTGGGGGGAGATTGTCTGCCTATGGTGTGTGTGTCTGTCTGTGATATGTTTGTGGAGAGGAGTATCTATGGTGTGTGTGTGGTGTGTGGTGTGGTGTGGTGTGTGTGTGTGTGTGTGTGTGTGTGTGTGTGTGTGTGTGTGTGTGTGTAGAAGTAAACATGTATCTAGTTCCAATCACCAGGTTCTTGGCTCTCGGGTGCCCTGGCCGCGTTGCGGGCTGGGGAGTGACTGCAGCCCGCGCGTCCCCACCCCCGCGCCCCGCGCCCGCCCGCGCAGCGTGACTGGCGGCCGCTGCAGCGAGCTCCGGAGGCGCGGGCCGAGCGCGCAGAGCCGGGAGGCGGCGGCTGGTGGCGTCGGCCGCGTGGTCCTCCTCCGCGCCCCTCCCCTGGCGCTCGCGCTGCCTGCGCCCGGGAAGCCGCCGCTGCTCGCTGCTGGCTGGCACGGGGACCGGCGCGGACGCGGGGGCGACGGGAGCGCGGACGGCACAGCTGCCCGGGAGTCGCCGAGGGGACCCCGGCCTGAGCGCATCCAAGTGAGGGCTGCGCCCCGCCAGTCCCCACCTCGGGAGCCTCCCCTCCTGCTCCCCACTGCACGCGCGGTACAGCCATGAACACCAACGACGCCAAGGAGTACCTGGCCCGGAGGGACATTCCTCAGCTTTTTGAGGTAAGAGGCTGGGGTGGCCAAAGGGTCCCCAGCGACCGTCCCCAGGGCACGAAGGGCCAGCGCCCGGCCGCACCTTCCGGTGCCGGGTACCTAATGAAGGCGCTCGCAGAAGCTCGCCGTTCCCTCGCCCCAGACAAGTCGCCTTTTGCGCGCCGGTCGCTAGGGTCCCTTTCAAATGCAGGCTTCGAAACCCGTATCTTGGGCGCAAGTTTCCATCTACAAGCTGGGTTCTGGGTGCAGGCTGCCTCCAGAGCATCCCTCCGAGATGGGCGCCCAGAGTGGACAGCAGACCGTGGCCTGGCAGCACTCTCTGGGACTGAGGGTCAAGCCAGGTGAGAGCAGTGTCGCCTACACGGAGGCAGGACAGGAAACTGAAGGTTCCCGTGTCCTAAACATTCCAGGCGCCGAGGTTGGGACCCCTTGCAGGGGAGGGAAAGCGTGGACGAAGCGACTCTTCCCGGGGAGGGCTTGAGGAGAGGGATGAAGATGGAGAGGGAGAAAAACACACACACACACGCACACACACACACACACACACACACACACACACACACACACACACACACGCATATAAACACACAGCCCAGCCGATCAAGTGCAGCGCTATCTCCTGGGTCGCTGAAGCTCTGCGCGGCCAGTCAATGAACTCCTGAGCGCGTTTGCTGGTTGCTTGAAAGGTTCTCCACGCTCCCCCCGGCTCTCCCGGCCGCAGCCTCCAGCCCCAGCCCTCCCGCCCACTTACACAGACTGGGTTCGACTGGGAGCGGCCAGACAGGCGCGACTCCTGTTACTGGCCTCTGCTGGGCGTAGCAGCAGCATCCGCACCAGGGACAGGGGATGCGGTAACTCTCAGAGAATGTGAGAAAGAAGGCTTGAGGAATGAGCTAAAGGTACCTGCTCAAGCCACAGCTGCCTTCCCAGAGAGAAGTCCGGCTTCCTATTAGTCTCCCCACATTCCACCTTAAAACACCCTAAATCCGAAGTGCTTCTGCTTAGGTTATAAAACAGAATAAAATTTTAAAAAAGAACGGCACCAATCCAAGCTTCATAGGATGAGCCTTGAAAAACCTGGCCTCCCGTTCTAAAGGAAAGGAGGAGTAATATAATAAACGAAAGGCCACGCATTGTTCTCTTTCCTTTTTAGGGGATTTGTTCTGTTAAAAGGAAAGTGCAGCGCTTAAGACAATAATTTTTGCAATATCCCCCAACTATGTTTATTTAACCCAGGACGCTATAAGTGTGGTGCTTCGAGAGCTTTTTGCTGTTTTTGTAAATGTAGAAATGAAGAGCTGAAAGAATTTCTTAAAAAAATATAAATGTTAAGACTGAAACCGATTTTATTTCTATGCTTCTGAAAGAATGATAGATACATCTCTGGCAGAGCCGCCTGACAGCAAAAATGTGGGAACTGTTTCTCTTCCTTGGTGCGAGGTAAGAACAGAGCCAGTGTGGCCCTGTTCTTAGAACTCTGTGTGGTGTGTGCAAATGAGCATCAGTAGGTAGGTAGGTAGCTGCTTAGGCTTCAAGCTTCTCATTGGCATTTCTGCATATGAATGGGATGTCCCAGAATACTGCACACACCCAAAAGGAAGTCAGCTTGCTTACCTGAGAGGCACTAAGGCTGTACACTGAGACTCGGTTCAGGACAGCAAAGAGCCCGAAAAGACCAGCGTCTCCTAGGTTCCAGTCGAACAATGATACCGATCCACTGTGCACGGCTCAGAGGGAAGCAGAACCCAATAGTCCATGTGATTGTACAGACCACAAAAATCAAACACCTCAGGCTTCTAGAATGGATTTTCTGTGCTAGAATCCACACGGTTCTAAGTATATAAAGTTTAACCAGCTGCCTGCCAAAACCCCAGACAGTTACAGATAGCACATGCCATTACAGATCACGGTAACAGACGGCTGATTCTATGAATCACCAAAACCTACGTATATAATGGAACTTCTCAGATTTCTTTGGGTGGTATAGAGTATCTGCTAGGTTTGTGATTGAAAAGTACTTCCACTTTAAAAATAAATTAAAAAAAAACAAACAAAACTCTTGCAGCTGGTTCTACTGTGTTCCTAACTCGCCCCTAATTTCACCTTTGTAATACGACTATTGGTCTCGGACCTTAGAGCAAAGATTGACAATTAGTTGAATGTTATCAAAAGTCTAATTGGATTATTTACATTTACAGAGGATTAACTCAAAGACTAAGAAATAACATCTACTATTTACATTCAGTCCTGGTTGCTGCTGGCTTTTAGGAAAAGGACTTAAATTATCAGTCAGAGAGTGAAGCTTGCTGCTACTGATTTACAAGTCAGTGCCCTTTGGGGAACTAGCTTTGTTCAGGGAAACTTGAAATGCCTGTCTCCCAGCTGGAAAACTTGTATTGCATATAAGTTAATCCACCCAACTTAAGTTTTAGGGAAAGACAAAAATTAACAGACCTGGATTTTAAGTACTAATATTGCGGTTGGATTATATATGGGGTTTAGAGAATCTGGTATTTTCATTGACCCCCAGTCCATGTTTTTATAAAATGTACAAGGAAGATTATATGAGAAGCTGTATTGAACCTAAGACCATCTGGGTAATTATGCTTGGGGAGTGCACTGATATCTCTGAAACATGATTTGCTGACCCAAACCTAGAGGTAGTGATGCCCACAGGGTTGAATGTTCACATGAGCACACACACAAGAGTTCATGTGTGAGACACAAGACCTCGTGTGTTGATGCAGTTGGTTCTGGCTCACGGAATAACAGGAGTGTGGTCAGCTAACCTGCCTCACAGGGATTGGATGACACTTTCCAGGCTCCCTCAGCAGCCGAACTCACCTGATGCACACCCAAGCCCATTCCACTCAGGATTCCAGAAAACAGGCACTGGTAGGAACTGCCTGGCATCGGGGAAAATGGAACAATACTTTTAAAAATTAAAAGCTGGGTTAGGTTTGTCAACCTTTGGAAGGGTGTGCGCTTTATACATACGTATGCTTTTTCCATGAAACATTCTAAAGGAAAATAGTTTGCAGTTCAGACCAGTTTTCAGGAGTGGACATTTTCAAAGATGTAGAATTTGTGGGAAGTAGCATGTGCTCCTCTCCATTGGTTACACTCACCAGACCCTAGAGGGGTCCCTGCGAATACTGTGGCTGGCAGGAACATGGGCCGAAGGAGGTAAGACTAGAGAAACTCGGATTCAGCGCAATTTAGCCAGTGCTGATTCAAACTTCTGGAGCCTGATGTCAAGTGCTTTATTTTCACATATTTAAGCACAATAAAACTTGGAGAAAAAAATCCCTCATGACAGTTATCACAGCAAAGTTTTAGGCATGGCTACACCCAAACTCCTTATAAAGTGCATCTCCTTAGCAAAGGACCTGTAACCTTTCCATATGGAATGCGTTCTACTGACTGCTAAGCAGTGCTCAGGACCTAGGGAGGAAGGGTTTATGAGAGGCATAAGGATGGACTCTATTGATTGAGAAACAGTGCTCAGGATTCTACGAGATTCTGGCGCAGACTAGCACCAGAGACGAGCGAAAGATCAGCAGATCATCCAACAGCATCTGCTCCAACCTTCCGGGGAACAGCTGTCAGTTTCTTCCACTGAAGACCAAAGCCTGTGGTTAACAGTGCTGGTTTCTCTGGTGCTTATTATCAGTGAGTGTGTGGACCTCTTGCCTGGTACAAGGCTTCGTGAATTAAAAACAAGTCAGGCCATACTTTTCCCTCATAATCTTATGGATACTGTAGAGATGTATTTCACATCAATCAGCATTTTAAAAATCTGACATAATGTTAGGGGTTTTTTTTAGTATTTTTAAGTGTGTATGTGTGTGTGTGTGTGTGTGTGTGTGTGTGTGTGTGCAGTGCTTGTGGAGATCAAAGGTGTCAGGTGCCAGCCCCTGACGTCAATTTTAAGTCTCATGTAAACATAAGTTTGGAATTATCTTTTAATCCTAATCATAAAACTCTAACATGTATGCATTATACATGTATGTACTACACACCAGGGAGGATGAGAGCAAATGGGTCTACTCTGTTTTGATGAAATCTTAAGGTTTGTCAGACTGGCACATAATCAACATTCCAGTATAAATAACAAGTATGGTGTTTCATCCTGATAATCAGGCTGTCGTCCTGAGTCTTATAGGAACATGAGGAAAAAGGGTCCCCAGGCCAGCCTAGGTTTCCAGAAAAGGCTTTCTGGTAATATGAAACGCATCCCATGATGCACTTGGTCTTGCTTTGATGTACTCTTCTGTATTAAATGCATATCTGCCTTGCTATTTGAAAGGCAGAGGATACTGAGCTAAATTCTCACTTGTTTTCAGTGTGATGGCTTAGCCTTCAATCCCAGTATTCAGGAGGCAGAGACAGACAGATCTCCATAGGTTTGAGACCAGCCTGGTCTACATAATGAGCTCTAGGCTAGCTAAGGCTACATTGCAAGACCCTGTCTCAAAAAAACACAAAAACAAAATAAAGAAAACACAATTAACTGGTCACAAAGTTAAAGGGTTATCTTAAATCCTCAATCAAATCACAGTTCCAATCCAAACTGTCCATGAAATGAAATGCAAGAACAGAAGGAGGACTGCTGGGGATCTCTGTGCCTGGTTGTTTTAAATTATACTATACAGCCATAGCAACAAAGCCAGCGTGGTAAAGGCATAGAGCCAGATGTGGAGACCAATGGAACAGAATAGAGAGCCTGGAAAACCTCACGAAGCTACAGACTTCCAACTTTTGACAAAGATGCCAAAACAAACATTAGAGAACAGACAGACAGACAGCATCCTTAACCAGTGACCCTGGGTAGTCACGTGCAGACTGAAACTAAATCTGTATATCTCACCTTGTAAAAAAAAAACAAAATCAATTCAAAGTGGATGAAAGTCCTTACAGAATATAGCCTGAAACTCTGGAACATCTAGAGGAAAACAGGGAAGGCGTGTGAAGATCTGGGCGTGGGCAAGCAACAAAAACAAACAAACCCCAGGAGTTCCAGCATTAGGAGCAAGAGCTGAACTTACAAGTGTTTGTAAGACAAAGGAAATAACAGAGGGAAAGTACAGCATACAGAATGGAGAAAAGATTTATCAGCTTTCTACCTGACGAGGAATTAACATGTATGACACATGAAGGATCATAAAATCAAGCACCATCAAAGCAAATCACTCCATCAACACATGGACAGAAGAAATCGAGTATACAGTTCACAAAAGAAGTCCAAACCGAGGGGGGGAAAGTAAAGAAAAAAGTCAGTCGCCAATGCTGTTAGTCATCAGGGCAGAGCAAACCTTGACCCCTGAGATTCCACCTCCCCTGATCAGAAAGAAATAGAGCAAATGCTACAGAAGATGCAGGGAGACTGGGGGAAGTTCCTTATGTGCTTGCTGTGGGGATGGAGACACTAATGAAATCAGTATGGAGTTGGCTCAAAATGGGTTGAAATCTACCTCCTGCCCCAAATGCAGGAGACCCTAGGTTAAAGCCCAGACACTGCAGGAACCAGATGCAGTGATGCACACATGGAATCCATCATCACAAGGGAGGCAGTCATGAGAATTAGATGTTCAAGATCATCCTCAAAAATGTGGCAAATTCAAAGCCACATTAGGTTGTTGAGCCACTGTCTCAAATATTTTAATATCTCTAAAATATTAAAGATATACCTGCTATATGACTCCAGACTATTCTTAGGCACTCCAAGGAATCTACACCTACCCACACATCCATGTTTATTGTGGCACTATTCACTTTGGCCAAGATATATACACAGCTTAGATGATAAAGCAAATGCCGTGGACAAATGCTGCTTCCTGGCTCATTCTCTCTGGTTTCTGCTCATCTCGTTTTCTTCTACATCCCAGGCTTACCTGCCTAGGGATGGTTCCGCCCACTGTGGTGTGGTCTCCGATATCAATCATCTCTTCAGAAATCCCACTGACAACCCCACTCACGGCCTCAGGACAATCTGATCTAAGTAATCCTCCAACTGGGACTCACTCAGATGCCTCTGGACTGTGTCAAACTGACAGCTAACGACATCTACGACTGACATTGATCAATAGATGGATGGATTTTTTTTTAAAATGTGATACTTATACACAATGGAGTTTTAGCCAGTTTTTCAGAAAAACAAATTTCTGCCACTTTCAGGGACATTAGAAGATGCGATTGGAACTGCAAATTGTGTTAAGGGAAATGAGCCAGACCAAAAGGACAAACATCACAGGCTTTCTCTCATGTAAAAATAGAGATTTAGACAAATAAATGCCATCAAAACAGAAGGGCGCTGGTTGTGGGGAGGAAGGCAGCTACGGGGAGAGGCGTACCACTTTTGTGTATCTTGTCTTGCAGATGGAATCTAGGCCTAACTATACATAAGAATACATATGGGATTAAAGTGGAGGGATTTTGGGGGTAAGAGGGACCAGTGGGAAGGGGAACAGGAACGGGTTACAGGGGGTGGACATGAGCAGAGTACAGTGAGATGCATGCAGCTAAGCAAATGCCATTACGAGTTCTACTGTTCTGTGTAATGAAAAGAAAACAATCGAAAGGGGTGAATTTAGAGAGAAGGCACAACAGCATTGTAACAAAGATTCTGGGTGCTGGGGATGTGTCATCTTGGTGCAAGCTAGGGTCATCTGGGAAGAGAAATCTGCGAGGCATTGTCTTCATTAACAATCGACATGGGAGCCAGGCAGTGGGGGCACATGCCTTTAATCCCAGCACTTGGGAGGCAGAGGCAGGTGGATTTCTGAGTTTGAGGCCAGCCTGGTCTACAGAACGAGTTCCAGGACAGCCAGGGCTATACAGAGAAACCCTGTCTCGAAAACAAAACAAAACAACAACAATAATAATAATAATAAATGTGGGAGAGCTCCTCTCACTGGTGGATGGTGCCACCCCTGAGCAGGTGATCCCAGATTATATTATTAGAAAGCAGGATGAACTATCCGTGAGGGCAAGCCAGCATGGCATTCTTCCATAGCCTCTTGAGTGCCTGCCTCCGGGCCCCTGCTCCAGTGCCTGCTCTGGTGAACCTTTGCGATGTGGAGATATAAGGCAAAGAAACCCTTTCCTCCCTGAGCTTTTGGTCTTGAATTTTATCACAGCAATAGAAAGCAAACTAGGACATGGTGTCGAAATAGATTTTATTTTTACTTTTTTACATATATATTTCAGAGCCTGCTGAATGGCTTGATGTGTTCCAAGCCAGAAGACCCTGTAGAGTACTTGGAAACTTGTTTACAGAAAGTCAAGGAGCTAGGAGGCTGTGACAAGGTGAAATGGGACACATTCGTCAGCCAGGAAAAGAAGACGTTACCGCCCCTAAATGGAGGACAGTCACGGAGATCCTTCCTCCGAAATGGTAATGTGTGTACCAAATGATGGGCATCTCATGGGAGAGCAGATCTCTTTAAAATACACCATGCAGACTGGAGAGAGTGCTTTTAATGATTGGATTTATAAGTGTTTGGGGAGGATTTATCCTTTTCTGCTACTACGTCTAATCACCCGCAATAAGGGGAAGAAAGCAACACACCATTCATTGTCTGGTGATTTTCTGTAAATGTAATCAAAGTTTATATTGCTAAACTCATTATTTTGCAACATAAATTACATTTAATAATGATGGTTATTTTTAACATTGCAGTTAGGCTTTTCCAAAATACACAAGTTAAAATGCAGATAAAGTTATTAGTTATTATGTAACAACTCAACACTTTTATATTAGTCAGAGTCTTGGCTTGCTAATATTGCTTCCAAGTACAGAGTACATATTAGTGTGTTTTCATAAGTGCATGGATGGTTTATTGGGTTAATTTAATAAAGATTCTCTAAGTGACCATTGAATATAATGGATTTGTCATTTGAGTCAAAGACACAGAAATAAACTTGTTGACAGTGTCAGGACCAGTTGAGAACTGGAAGCTGTGGTGTGTGCAGCAGATTCACAGTTTTCCAATCTCATTTTCTTTTCTTTTTCTTTTTTTATTGGAGATATATGTGTGTGTGTGTGTGTGTGTGTGTGTGTATTGGTTTTTTCAAGACATGGTTTCTCTGTGTAGCCCTGGCTGTCCTGGAACTCACTCTGTTGACCAGGCTGGTCTCGAACTCAGTAATCCGCCTGCCTCTGCCTCCCAAGTGCTGGGATTAAAGGCAAGATATATTCTTTATTTACATTTCAAATGTTATTCCTTTCCTGGTTTCCCCACTCCCGGAAACCCCCTATCCCATCCTCCCGCCCCCCTGTTTCTATGAGGGTGTTCCTCCACCCGCCCACCCACTCCCACATCCCCGCCTTCGATTGCCCTACACTGGGGCATCTATGGAGCTTTCATAGGACCAAGAATCTCTCCTCCCATTGATGTATGACAAGGCCATCCTCTGCTACATATGCAACTAGAGTCATGTGTACTCCTTTGTTGATGGCTTAGTCCCTGGCATTTCTGGCCGGGGGGGGGGGGATCTGGTTGGTTGAGATATTGTTGTTCTTCCTATGGGGTTGCAAACCCTTTCAATTCCATCAGTCCTTTCTCTAACTCCTCTATTGGAGACCCTGTGCTCAGTCCAATGGTTGGCTGCTAACATCTACCTCTGTATTTGTAAGGCTCTGGCAGGGCCTCTCAGGAGACAGCCATATCAGGCTCCTGTCAGCATGCACTTCTTGGCATCCACAATAGTGTCTGGGTTTGGTAACTGTATATGGGATGAATCCCCAGGTGGGACAGTCTCTGGTGGCCTTTCCTTCAGTCTCTACTCTACACTTTATCTCCATATTTGTTCTCGTGAGTATTTTGTTCTCCTTCTAAGAAGGACCGAAGCACCCACACTTTGGTCTTTTTTCATGAGCTTCATGTGGTCTGTGGATTGTATCTTGGTTTTTTGGAGTTTTGGGGCTAATATCCACTTATCAGTGAGTGCATACTATGTGTGTTCTTTTGCATACAATCTCATTTTCAAGTGTATGTTTGTCAAAACAATGGGCTACTCAGCCTTCTCTGTGGAATGAAGTTATGAACATAATAGTCTATAAAAGCAGAATTAACTCTAATCAGGGGAATGTAAACTAATTCTTTTCCAGTGGTCGAGACAAATGTATTTTCAAAATTTAAACTACGTTCAAAAATTGTTCTATAGCAATGTTGGAAAAGATGGCTCAGTGATTGAGACTTCTACCTATTCTTCCAAAGGACCTAGCTTCAGCTCCCAGCACTCATGACTTAACATTGCCTAGATTTCCAGCTCCAGGGTATCTACTGCCCTCTTCTGGCCTCCACAAGCATCTGCACTCACATGTGCATACCCCCCCCATACACACATAAAGAAATAATAAAATAAACTTTAAAAATACTGTCTCACAAACGTTTTAGCCACACCAAGAGGTGGAAACAAACTTTCTTTGCAGTAAATAAAAGGAGGAAACAACTCTTAGTATGTGTGACCACATCAGTCATGACCCAGTTAGATTTTATTTGAGTGTTGTGTGTGAAAACGTCACGGCATGCTAATTTTTAAGAAGCTCAAGAAGAGGAGACATATCATCCCCTCCCTCAAAGACATCTCCAGAGAGAGCAGTCTCTTTCCCTGTCCACATAGGAGTGATTATGCCACTAACTATATTTTCATTAATCATTAGACAAGCCTTTCTATGGACTGTGCTCAAGAAAACATTACACTTTGCTGTCCTGTACCTGGAATATATGCTAAGGAGACATAAAATATTTTTTCTAAATTCATTTATTTTGTAATTACAAATTTTTATTTTATAAAATGACTTGTACTTTTATCCTTTGCATTTTTTGTTTTTGTTTTATTAAGTGCTGGGATTTGGACTCAGGGCATCATGTAACAAAGAAAAGCACTCTAACAACTGAGCTGTAGCCCCACCCCTTCCTAGATGTAGCCCCACCCCTTCCTAGATGTAGCCCCACCCCTTCCTAGATGTAGCCCCACCCCTTCCTAGATGTAGCCCCACCCCTTCCTAGATGTAGCCCCACCCCTTCCTAGATGTAGCCCCACCCCTTACTAGATATAGCCCCACCCCTTCCTAGATGTAGCTCCACCCCTTCCTAGATGTAGCTCCACCTCTTCCTAGATGTAGCCCCACCCCTTCCTAGATGTAAACTATACCTGGTGAGATAGATTGCTATATTGAAGAACATTTTAAAAAAAGATTTATTTATTTATGTATACAGCATTCCTTCTGCATGCATGACTGCAGGCCAGAAGAGGGCACCAGATCTCATTATAGATGGTTATGAGCCACCATGTGGATGATGGGAATTGAACTCAGGACCTCTGGAAGAGCAGCCAGTGCTCTTAATCACTTAGCCATTTCTCCTCAAGAACATTTCTAACTGCCCCCATAAACTTAAAGATTTCTAGAAATAGAATAATTGATAATTTTTTGCAAACATATTGACAATGGTATACTAACATACAGTTATTTTGACAAATTATTCCATGATGTAAAATATTTCATCATCTAAGTGAATCACTTAAATGAAAATGCCATAAAGGAAGGGCAAACAATTGGCAGACAGATCTTTAAATTATTGCATTTTAAGGCAAAGCAGGTTACTATAGTCAGTGCCTCTTCTGAGACAGCCTTTCCCCACATCTTCTAAAGACTGCCTGCTGCCCACTGAAGACCCCTCTATTGCTACCAGAGTCTAGGAAGTGGTAGGTCAAATGATCCCATGTGGTGTGTCAATAGAGAGCAGGGAGTCCCAGCTGATGAGCACCTTGGGAGATGAGATGGAGCCTGTGCTATGGGGAGTCCCAGCTGATGAGCACCTTGGGAGATGAGATGGAGCCTGTGCTATGCGGAGTCCCAGCTCATGAGCACCTTGGGAGATGAGATGGAGCCTGTGCTATGTGGAGTCCCAGCTGATGAGCACCTTGGGAGGTGGAGCCTGTGCTGTGTTTAGTCTTTACCAGCTCGCCCTCATGGAAGGCCAGGCTGCCTGTCTCCCTCCTGCAGGGGTTGTTTGCAAGTGAAGTGTCTCTGCTTTCTGGGTGACATAACAACACCTGTGATGAGAAAAGCAGTCAAAAAACTATAAACTTACAATGGCAGATACTGTCTGTCCGTCAGTCTGTCTGGGGCTTGCCATGTCTGTCTTCTAGACTACTGACTGTGTGGTTTCTGTTTCCACTCTTCAGTTTAATGTTGCAAGTGCCAACTGGGCTCCACTGCCTATGGTCCACACCTGTGTTTGTTCTAACTTCTGAATCCTCCTCTTTTGCAAATCCTTTCTTACGACTCCAGCCCAAACACATTTATCTCCTTGATATCCTTGGTATCCTGCAGAGTTTACCAAGACAGACTTGAAACACATAGACTTTCTGCCTGGAGGGCCTGTGGCCATCAGATTAAAACATGTATGTTCTAGAATGACTAGAACTGAAGAGACAGTTAAAGCTTAGTCTCCTATAAAATCATGTCACTACTCCCCCAACACACACACACACACACACACACACACATACATACGACACACCTGGAAGTGAAGGTCAAATGCTTGTTGCCAGTATAGACATAACATTAAATCTTCACGTTTACATTGTAAGTCAACAAAATCAAAGATACTCACCTTAGTTTCTCTTTTTCAAAATTATCCTACTCTTTTGCAGTCATGCCTGAAAATTCAAACTTTCCATATCGACGGTATGACCGGCTCCCTCCAATCCATCAGTTTTCCATAGAGAGTGACACGGACCTGTCGGAGACCGCAGAGCTGATAGAAGAGTATGAGGTTTTCGACCCGACTAGACCTCGGCCTAAAGTCATTCTTGTCATAGGTATGATAGCAGGCATCACGGTTCTCCACTGTTGCTGACTTTGTTTGAAATTTATGTTTCATATCTGCAAATGTCGAGTTGGGTAATAACAAACAAGTAGGAACTTCAAGGGATGGCAAACGGAAATAGTTGAGAACACTAAAATAAAGCAGAACTAGAATTCTATTTAATGCTTATTTCATATCTTAAATCATCATTAAAACATCACAGTACTTCTCTATAATGAATTACAAACAATATCTTCAAGATTTTATGAATCTGCTGCTTTCTTCATTTGAACCTTAATATAAATATTTTCTTTTTAAAATAAAGATTATACTCTCTTTAATTGGCAAATAAAAATTTTATTCCCTAGTAACCACAGAAGGAAAATAAATGATAATGTATTGGAAATATTCATATGAGTGCAAAGTAGTGCCTATAGTAAAGAATGTTTCCATCTTATTACCAAGCAAGTGTAAGAGAACAGTGCTTTAAGCCACCAGGAACTTGTGGTCATTCTGCAAAAGCAGAGATAAAAGCACTGTGAATCTTGTGTTGAGTATGAAAATATAAGTTCAATTCCATCTCACAAAAATAGATACTAGACATGTTTTAAGTAGTTTAGGCGAGGAAAGTATTTTTAAGTGTGTGTATGCTGCGTATGTGAGCATGTGTGTGTACACAGATGAGTGTTCATGTGTGCTTGTGTGGTATCTGTGTGTGTACTGTGTATGGCATCATGTGTGTGTGTGTACAGATGAGTGTGCATGTATATGTACACAGATGAGTGTATGTGTGTGTATACAGAGATGAGTGAGCGTGTGTATACACAGATGAGTGTGCATGTCTGTGTATGCAGATGAGTGTGAGCGTCTGTGTACACAGATGAGTGTGAGTGTCTGTACCAGATGAGTGTGCATGTGTGTACACAGATGAGTGTGCATGTGTGTGTACAAAGATGAGTGTGCATGTCCGTGTATGCAGATGAGTGTTTGTGTACACAGATGAATGTGTGTGTACATAGATGAGTGTGCATGTCTGTGTATGCAGATGAGTGTGTGTGTACATAGATGAGTGTGCATGTCTGTGTATGCAGATGAGTGTGTTTGTGTACACAGATGAGTGTGTGTGTACACAGATGAGTGTGTGTGTGTTTGTGTGGTATCTGTGCATGTGTGTGTTGTGTATGTTAGCATGTGTGTGTACACAGATGAGTGTGCATGTGCATGTACACAGATGACTGTGTATGTGTGTGTACACAGATGAGTATGTGTGTGTACATAGATGAGTGTGCATGTGTGTTTGTGTGTATCTGTGTGTGTGTGCTGTGTATGGGAGCATGTGTGTGTGTGTGTGTGTGCAGATGACTGTGCATGTGTGTGTACACAGATGAATGTGCATGTCTGTGTATGCAGATGAGTGTGTTTGTGTGCACAGATGAGTGTGTGTGTGTACACAGATGAGTGTGCGTGTGTGTGTACATAGATGAGTGTGCATGTGTGTTTGTGTGTATCTGTGTGTGCTGTGTATGGGAGCATTGTGTGTGTGTGTGTGTGTGTGTGTGTGTGTCTGTGTACAGATGACTGTGCATGTGTGTAGAGGACAGAGATCAATCTCAGGTGTCATTCTCCAGAAGCTGCCCCCTTGCTTTTGGAGACAGAGTCTCTCACTGGCTCGTAGCTCACCAAACAGGCTAGGCTGGCTGGAGAGTGATCCCCAAAGATCTTGCTGTCTCCATTTCCCTAACCTTGAGACTATGTGTCACTGTGCTCAGCTTTTTACATGGGGTCTGGGACTCAGAACCTGCATAGGCAGGCACTTGGCTGACTCAGCCATCTACTTAGCCACACAAAGTACATATGTTGATTACTTGCAAATTCTAAGTTTCTCAAAAATCTATGAAATCACAAGGAGACCTCTGAATACACAGAACTCTTTGTCCCACGTTGTCATCTCCCAGGAGAATAGTAGCTGTCAGGGATGAATGTCTCTTCCTGTGAGGTCATGGCTTTGCCTACTTTGAATGCCAGGTGGTCCAGGAAGCGGAAAGGGTACTCAGAGTCTGAAAATCGCAGAGCGGTATGGATTCCAGTATATCTCGGTGGGAGAACTGCTGAGGAAGAAGATCCACAGTGCCAGCAGCAACAGAAAATGGAGTCTGATTGCCAAGATAATCACCAATGGGGAGCTAGCCCCACAGGTACGACTGCGTGATCACCTCCTCTCTTGCAAACATAATTGCTCCTGCCTGGAGTACACTGTAGATTTTCATCTTTGTATTCAAGGAGACAACAATTACGGAGATAAAACAAAAATTGATGCAAATACCCGATGAAGAAGGCATTGTTATTGATGGGTTCCCAAGAGATGTTGCCCAGGCTTTGTCTTTTGAAGACCAGGTAAGAATATTTCCTAGCATATTTTAGCTTCTCTCTTCTATCTCTTCTATCTATCTATCTATCTATCTATCTATCTATCTATCTATCTATCTATCTATCTATCCATCCATCCATCCATCTATCCATCTATCTATCTATCTATCTATCTATCTATCCATCCATCCATCCATCCATCCATCCATCCATCCATCCATCCACCTATCTATCCATCTATCCATCTATCTATCTATCTATCTATCTATCTATCTATCTATCATCCATCCATCCATCCATCCATCCATCCATCCATCTATCTATCCATCTATCATCTATCCATCTATCTATCTATCTATCTATCTATCCATCCATCCATCCATCCATCCATCTACCTACCTACCTATCTATCTGTCACTGATGTGTGTATGTGTGTGTGTGTGTACAGAACAAGAGCCTTGCATCTGTTAGGAAAGCTTTCCACCACTGAGGGATAGCCTAGGCTTATTACTATTAACTGATTAAAAAATAAAATAATATCTCATTTTTCACTTAAATTTTTGGGATTAAACAACAAAGACAAACAATGATTTCTTGGCAGCTTTTCTGAATTCTGGTCTGTAATAGGCAAATCTACCCATGTGTGTTGGCAAAAGGTTTTTCTCCTTGGCAAATGTTTAAAAAATTGAACATCATCTGCCAAAAAAAATCCCCATAAAATTGACAATTGAATTCATTAATTTTATTTAAAAGTGTAGTTCTTTATAAACTTTATTTCAAATACTTGCTCTAAGATGCCTTTTTATGTTTAATTTCTTTAAAATAAGTCTGAGTCAGTAATATCCCAGGATGAACTTGGGATCACCCTACGCCACCATCCTTGTCAGATAAAGAAGGCCTCTCTACTGGGTCAAGAAATGCTGGGCTTCCTATGTTAACATGCTGTTCAAAGTGTACTCAAATGGAGTAAATTATGCTGTCTTAGCATCTACTGTATTCATCCTAAATGAACACAAAAATTGAGCTACTGTGTGTATTGATCTTTGAAAAGACTCATGAGCCAGAGTGGTATTTTCATTGCCCAGGACCCAGGAACCATTCTTCCAGAATATACATTTCAGTTAGAGCAAAGGGATGGAAAGAGGGACTTGCAGACATGGCTCTTCACGTACAGGGGAGCCACATGCAGCTCTCCTGGAGACCTATCAGTCTTCATCCTCACTCTCACTTGGGATCTGCCGAGAGTCACAGTGCTGGCTTGTGAGCCGAGCAAGCAGATCCTTACAGCATGGTCTACCGCCACCTCTTGTTCCCTGCCATGCTGGATAAAATGCATTATCATCTTCCTAAGCTCACAGCTTAGCATCCTAGGGTTTCTCAGCCATGCTGACTGTGCAGTGGTGCCTGACGTTGATGCTGCAACTGTTGCTGCAGGAATTCAGTGGATGCAGAGGCAGAACAGAAAGGTTTATGTAAGATGTCAGGGTTGGTCCCACCCTGCCCTCCTCACGATGTATAGGTGGAAGCTACGGAAGTTTATCTTTCTCATTTTCCACCTCTGACATCAAATGTGCAAGGGTTTCCACATCAGTTCTACATCACCAACTGGGCATCGAGAAATTTAATTCTGCTTAATCTTTAAGCATCCAAAATTAGAGGAGGCCCCACCAGCTGCTCCCATCTCACATGCCAGCCCAAATCCCAGCAGCTCCCTGTACTTAAGAGTGAATGACTAAAAAACGTGGGTCCCTATGCTGCCCTTCATAAGTTTTATAAGTTCCTGGAAAGACAAAAGAACCCAGGAAAGTATGTGGCTTGCATATACTGGTATATGTATAAAGGACACAGCATAGGAATGCACATTCTAGAAGAATGGTTCCTGGATCCTGGGCAATGAAAATACCACTCTGGCTCATGAGTCTTTTCAAGATCAATACACACAGTAGTTCAATTTTTGTGTTCATTTAGGATGAATATAGTAGATGCTAAGAAAGCGTAATTTACTCCATTTGAGCACACTTTGGGAGCTGAACAGCATGTTAACATAGGAAGCCCAGCATTTCTTGACCCAGTGGAGAGGCCTTCTTCATCTGACAAGGATGGTGGTGTAGGGTGATCCCAAGTTCATCCCTGGACATTACTGACTCAGACTTATTTTAAAGAAATTAAACATAAAAAGGCAAGGACCATCAGGAGAGGACAGAGCTCCCAGTGTGTGCACCAAATCTACAAGTCCCGGAGACCCCAGGAAAGTTTTAATAGCCTTATCTCCAAGCTCCCTCTCCCCCTGGGTGTCATGAGGTAGGGCTGAAAGTTGCCAGCACTCTCTGTCCTGAGTCTACCTGAGGCCTTTGTCATGGTCACCTCATCAGTGCAGACACATTGCCTTCTGAGAGGTTCTTAGGAACAGTAAAGGCACCCCCATCACTCAGGAAATTCCAACTGCTCTGTGCCGGCAACACAGGCTGTAGGTTTTGATTGAGCCACACGTCATGTTTTTCTTTAGTATCTTTAAATTTTAATTTATTTAATTCAGCTCCTTTTAGTGGAAATGCACACACACACACACACACACACACACACACACACACACACACTGAAACAATAACACACAAAGGCCATTCCATTTCCCTCAAGTTTTTCACACCGTAGATCTAAGGTGTAAGAAGGGCTGTATTTCTGATGGCAGCCATATCTGGTGCCAACACAGCCATTTTGATAAAACACCCACCACCTGTCTGACTCATAGAACAAAGAAGAGTGATTTTTTTTCCTTACCCTTAAGGAAATACCAACACTGAAATTGGTCGGGCAGCTTTTCTCCTTGAAGGAACCATGGCTCTCTCCCTGGTATTGCTCTCCCATGTAGGATGCTATTACCATTATCGACTGTGTGCTTAAACGAGGGTTGTCATCACATATAAGTTCTAGCTGGTCTGTTGGGAAAATACCACGAAGGGTCTAAGGTTCCAGGTCAGAAAATGACACTCAGCTCTTGTGCTCCCTGGTGCTGTTCACACTCAACCCTTGTGCTCCCTGTTCACACTCAACCCTTGTGCTCCCTAGTGCTGTTCACACCCAACCCTTGTGCTCCCTGGTGCTGTTCACACTCAACCCTTGTGCTCCCTGGTGCTGTTCACACCCAGCCCTTGTGATCCCTGGTGCTGTTCACACTCAACCCTTGTGCTCCCTGGTGCTGTTCACCCTCAACCCTTGTGCTCCCTGGTGCTGTTCACACTCAACCCTTGTGCTCCCTGGTGCTGTTCACATCCAACCCTTGTGCTCCCTGGTGCTGTTCACACTCAACCCTTGTGCTCCCTGGTGCTGTTCACACTCAACCCTTGTGCTCCCTGTTCACACTCAACCCTTGTGCTCCCTGGTGCTGTTCACACCCAGCCCTTGTGCTCCCTGGTATTGAGAATTTGGCCATGCTATCTCCAAGGAAAAAACTGGGAAGTGTGGTCCACAGGGGCAGATAGGGATCTACAACCACGTCATGACTGTGGGAAGTTTTCAGCTCTTTCCAATTTGCCTCCCTGGCCAGGCAGAAGTGGGTGTGCTTCCTTCCTCTCACACACAGCACACCACCACTCAGTTTGGGGAGCACCTGAGCATGGTCGAACCTTCCCACAGCTCAGTACCCCAGATGCACGGACAGTTCTCTTCACTGGGTCTGGCTTTGCTTCTCATACTCTGCTAACTAGAACCTTAAAGCCGATTTCTCTTCCCTCTCTCCGCTAAAGGACTAGACTAGGCTAGGTAAAGTAAAGCCTTCCTAAAGAGGGGGCAATGCGAGGACGTGTGCTGAAGTCACCGAATCACGTGCAGTTGGTAAGTAACCCCTGTGGGCGACTGCAGGGCGCCCAGCATGGGAGCAGTTTCCAGTCTCACATTCACGTCAGCTGAGCCATTGGTTGTCGTTAAGGTCTTCTGAGGCTTGAACCTCTGAAGCCTTCCCTGTTCTTTACCAATGTAGAAGAGGGTGGAAACAGGCTTGTGTTCACCTTGGGAAGCCATTTCCCCCTTTGAAATGATTTTATTGATGTGTAGGCATGGGTCTTTATTGATGTGTAGGCATGGGTCTTTATTGATGTGTAGACATAGGTCTTTATTGATGTGTAGAATGGGCCTTTATTGATGTGTAGACATGGATCTTTATTGATATGTAGACATGGATCTTTATTGATGTGTAGACATGGGTCTTTGTTGATGTGTAGACATGGGTCTTTATTGATGTGTAGACATGGATCTTTATTGATAGGTAGACATGTGTCTTTATTGATGTGCAAACATGGGTCTTTATTGATGTGTAGCCATAGGTCTGCTCATGCTTTTTTTATTTAGTTATTTTGTTTAGTGATACATTTCCAACATTGTGGTTTTTCTTAGAAAAAAAATATCTAAATTACGTCCTGATCACGGAAGTACATCCCTCTTGTGCTATCATTTGAATGTTGGTAATATCTTCCACAGGTCTATGTAAGACTCTGGTCCCCCAGGTAGGTGTGTTGGGAGGTTCTGCAAAATTTTGAGGGATGGGGCTTTGTGGGAGATTTTCATATCCTTGGTGGCAAGGTCTCACAGGGATGGTAAGGCCCCTGCTGGTTCCCTCTCTTCCTGGGTGTGTTATGAACACTCACTCTGATATGCTCCCGTAAGGATATGCCACCCTTGTCAGAGGTCCAAACCGGTGCAGCCACTAAATCTGAGACCTCACCCTCTATAACCATGAGCCAAACCATACCTTTCTACCTGATACTTGCCTGTCTGTCAGGCAATCTTAGAGTGACACAAAGCTGATGGCTAAGCCTCACCTGCTTTTCTAAGTGGACTAGTCTCTACAGTTATCTCTTTATAAAGATAGCACCATCTTGGTTTTAATTTCCAATGTAGTTTTTGTATAGAGATAATGTGTAGATTACTTTTCAGAAATGCCATGCCTTCCTATCCATGTATCCTAGTTTCTGTGTTGTGATAAAATACCCCAACAAAGAGCAACTTCAGCTTACAGTTCCAAGTTCCAGTCTGTCCTCTTGAAGAAGTCAAGACAGGAACTCAGCTAGTTACAGAACATCTACCCACCAAGACAGGATAAATACGCACATGCCTACTTGTTTGGCTAGGTTTTGTTTTTGATTTTCTTCCATTTTTATACAGACCAAGGACTGGCTCATGAAATGGCCCTGCCCAAACTCAGGTCGGCTCTTTCCTTTTAATTAAGCCAGTTAAGAAAAATCCCTCACAAGCATGCTCACACACTGAACTGACCTAAGCAGACCTTCGATGAGAACGTCTTCCTTAGGGATTCAGGATTGTGTCAGGCTGACAGAACTGACCAACACAAGTGACCACTGTTGTATTGCCGTATGTAGTAGACCTAGTTCTGAGTTGTTAAATACAGTTTTCTCGTTTTCCATATAAAAATCTTGTGCTGTTTTGTTAGCTGTGTTTCTTTGCAGCTTATAACATTATGAACAAATTGCCCGTTTGTAACCTATTCTTCTCGGTGTTTGGCTGACCTTGATAGAATTACTGTGTGTCTGTGGTTAGTCTCTGGCGCAGGCTTCTCTTCGGTGTTCTTTGAGGCAGTTTATTCATTCAGTCATGCCTACTTCCTTCTCCTTTTCTCTGGACCCTCACACCTGTCTCATCAACTCATCACGCTCCCTTGCTTCAGAGTGTTCGATTAGACAAAGAATGATTTGGAGTGAAAAAACAAATACTAGGATCTTGGGATACCACACAAAGGGATAATTTAAGTAACTGCATAGGAAGCAATTTTGAATCACTTCTCAGAACTTCCCATGAGTCAGCAGGGTTGGTCAGTGAGTGTTGTCTTTGCTAGTCGGTATACTCCTGATGAATGCGCGGACTCCTGAGACCCCACTGTTTCTCCTCTGAAGAATGAGATGACAGTACCTCACAGAATGGCGGTTCGACTGAGTCACTCTCTGTAGTTCTCTGCACAGCCGTGGCTCCTGTGCTTTGCCGGAAGAGTGTGAGGGTTACTAATGGGCCTGCCAAAACCCCCTTTGATTTATAGCAGGGAAGGCCGGCTCTTCTCTGCTCCTGTCTGAGGCTGTGAGGCAAGGACTCTATTCCTTGTACAGTCTATTTTTCAAACTGACCGATTAAACCATCAGAGGCATCCTTGAGATCTTCAGGCTGCCCACAGTGGTGCCCACAGCAACAGTGCCCCTCTGAGCTTGCCTTCTGAGTTGGGCCTTAAGCCTCTGTCTGAAAACCACTGCAGAGTGCTGGAAGCTGCAGTCCAGGGACATTCAACATCGCTGGACAGGAAGCCTTTGGAAGGCCACTAATTAACACATCCTGGTTCCATCCTCCTCCCCCGCTTCCTGCTCCTGAAGGGGAAAAAAGGAAGTAATGACTGATCAATTGAAACTAACCCAGAGGTGGAAGCAACCCAGTGTTCCCTGGAAGATCTGCTCCTGAGAGGAGAGGTGCCGCCACGGAAGATCTGCTCCTGAGAGTAGAGGTGCCACCATGGAAGATCTGCTCCTGAGAGTAGCAGGTGCCCCTACGGAAGATCTGCTCCTGAGAGTAGAGGTGCCGCCACGGAAGATCTGCTCCTGAGAGTAGCAGGTGCCACTACGAGTCATGGAGTAGTAGACCCTCTGGTGAGGTGGAGCACCATGATTTCTTTAGCTGAGAACTGACAGTCTTGCTCTTCTGAGACATAGTTTTAGAAACGCTCCCTTCACTATAATCTTTCGCATGGTCCCTGCAGAAGTTTGAGTTCACCCACATGGCCGTGCATGCAGAGAACCACAAACTTAAGGAACTCTTAAACATCGTTATTTCTATATACCTTCATTCTATGTGTGCTGGGATATTTGATAGATTGGTGAAAGAATTCACTGACTATACTAATGTAAAAAGGGGGACAAGTTTATTTCGTACACTGCAGGGAGCAAATAACATGGCAGTGACAAAGAACCACCCATAGACAGCCGTGAACTCCGGGGGCTTCTATTTTGGAGGAATCCTCATTTCATTAAGTTAAGTGTCTTTATATGCACTGTCCCAACATCTTCCTCCAACAATGTAAATAATAACACTCCAAACTGATTGGTATTTGGTCCTGGGCAATGAGAGCAAGCCACTTTGTGTGTTGCAATTCCCACCACATAAGTGGGAGTAATTCCTGTATTTGGTTGTGGCTGATTTTGCTTGGCCATGCCCTTCTGATGTAGTGTTTGGGCGGAACACAGCTACAGTTCTGTCAGGAGCTGTCTTCTGGACCAGCTTTTCATGGAAGACCTGCTCACTTTCTGGTCTCTCTCAGTCTTGACCTTCCCCATATATACTATCCTCACCCCCGACAGAGCCACAAATTCGGGTTTGGGAGACATCCTTTAGTAGTTTATTTGAAATGAACAATACTCTGGCCTGACCTCCCTACATTGGGTTTGCCGTGTGCTATGAGAATAGGAGCACAATTGGGATCAGTTTTAGTGGGAGGCCCACATGGTTTGGTCCAGGAGCTAAAGGGAAGTGTGGCTGACGGTGCTAGGAGGTTGAAAGCTGTGTCTGAATGTCCTCTGGAGTCAGAACTATAGAGCTGAAAAGACATCTGACGAAAGGATTGAAAGAATCCGGGTATGCTTTTCTGAGCGAGTGTGGGATGGGGAATGATGCTCCTATGCAGTTGTGATATATATCCGTATATGCAGAGATATGCAGGGCCCACAGGGGAAGGCTGAACTGTACAGAGCCTGTTTCCAGTAGCATCCAGAGAATGGTGGCCATGGCTATGCTTCAAAGAGGGAGAAAAAGTAAAAATGTTTGATCCCGAGCAAGCAGGTGTTGAGTGGGGCCTGCCTGGTTCTCCATGAAATATGTAGAACCATTTGAAGTTGAATCTGTTTAATTTTGGAAGGCATAGATTTGGTTAGCCATTGACAGAGACCAAAAATGTAGAGAAAATAAGGAATCCTGTGAGATGGATCAGAGGAGCCAGCCATGGCTATACACATCTAAAATAGAATTAGAAAATGGGCAGCAAGAAGAAAAACACAGAACAGCAGGCGTGGCAAGAAGGGATTTTATTTACCTCTTGAAGAAGATCACAGGATGGTACGGGCATGTGTGCCACTGGAGAGAGAATTTGGATTTTTCATAAGCTTTCAGGAAGCAGAAGACAATCAAGTGAAGACACGGATTTAAACATGGACAATTATGATTTGCTCATTTCCCAGAGACTTCTGTGGTCTGAGGTGCACCGGAGAGGTTAGAGGATATGTTCTGACGCTTGGGCTGGTGGAGTCTGGCTCAAGCCTGAGACTGGGTGTCACAGAGCCAGCTGTGGCGGAGAGTTGTTCCCCAGGAGCAATGGAGGGGACATGATTTAATTTATTTAGAGTCAGACAATAAAGTACTTTAAAGGGATTTTGCAGGAGTTGAGGTGTTATTTTTCCTGGGATAGCACAGGCTCAGAGTGTCATCAGGTCACATCCGATGAGGAAAATCTCAAGAGCAGAAGCAGCAGCTGTGGGTCACAGGTTTATAGATGAACTTACCTGCATGGGGCCTTAGGGACCACTTCTAAAGCAACAGCAAGTCTATGATAGGCTTATTGTTCCAGTGCGGCTTTCTTGTTCTCCATCCTGACTGTTAAAAAAACAGGTTTTACATCAGGCAGGTAATCCACGTTCTGGCATTTGACTGTCACTGGGGTGTTTGATAAAACTCACTGGGCCCCTTCTTACCAGGCTGACGCTGAGTCTCTGGATGATGGACCTTATATGGCTTCAGGAACACCAGGTTCTCCAGGTTAGGATGACAGCTGCGGTCAGAGATGCAAAAATTTTGTTTTGTTTTAAAATGCTATTCAGTAACATTTTTCTCTAGTTATATGTCCGGGCTGAGTTTTTAAGACCATGAAGGTGGCCAAGATTTGCCTTTTTCGTATGATTGGTTAGAGCTCAGTCAGAGGCCGTTGGCTGCTGGAGAAGAGGATTTCCACTGAAAAGCCTTTAAAGAGGCCAGATTCCTCATCTCTGTGGGCTGGACGTGCCATAGGAGTGAGGAGGCAGAGAGAGAGAGAAAGAGAGAGAGAGAGAGAGAGAGAGAGAGAGAGAGAGAGAGAGAGAGAGAGACAGAGACAGAGACAGAGACAGAGACAGAGACAGAGACAGAGACAGAGGGGAGGAGGGAGAGGGAGAGGGAGATGGACACAGACACAGACACAGAGAGAGCTGCAGAGAGAGGGAGAGGAGAGAGAGAGAGAGAGAGAGAGAGAGAGAGAGAGAGACAGACAGACAGACAGACAGACAGACAGACAGACAGACACAGACAGAGACACAGAGAGAGCTGCAGAGAGAGGGAGGGGAGAGACAGACAGACAGACAGACAGACACACAGACACAGACACAGACACAGACACAGAGAGAGCTGCAGAGAGAGGGAGAGGGGGGAGAGAGAGAAGGTCAGGCCTCTCACCCTCTGTGGTAGCAAGTGTAAGCAGGAGCCAGGAAGCTTTTGGATGCAGCAGTGAGGGCCCTAAGTAGGATGAATGGAAGATGAGAGGTGAAATTTTCATTGC